>NC_054470.1:100631699-100933077 GCF_017639515.1 Carcharodon carcharias
ATCAGAGGCGCGCCTGCTCCTGAACTCCCCACCCCCCCACGATGGGGGGAGAATTCTGCCCAGTTGCACTGGATTGCCTAGACATAGGATATATTGGAAATCAGGTGGGTTGGGGTCCACATCTACAAACTGCCTAAATTTCCTCCATTCCTCAGCCATGTGAGGAGATTTAAGGGCTGGAACTTTTCTCCTTAGAGCAGAGAAAGTTAAGGGGAGATTTCATAGAGATGCTCAAAATCAGGATCTCTTTTGATGGAGTAAATAAGGAGAAATTCTTTCCATTGAAAGAAAGATCAGTGACCAAAAGACACAGATTTAAGAAAACTGTCAAAAGAATTGTGTGAGGTGAGATGTTATGATCTAGATTGCACTGCCTGAAAGGGTGGTGACAGCACATTCAATGATAACTCCCAAGTGGGAATTGGATATACACTTGGAAAGGAAAAAAAAGTCTATCGGGCCAGAACTGGGAGTGAGACTATTTGGGTAGTTCTTTAAGAGTTGGTAAATACAGGAAGGTCCAAATTACCACCTCCTGTACTGTAAGATTCTAGGATCCCTAGTTGCCCTGTGTTGTCTATTTAAATCACTGAAGTCCATTGTGATGATTTTTGATATTACCAAGTGGTCACATGTCGCCAGACTGAGTGAGGTTAGCAGGCTTCTTTCCCTAAATGAACCAATGGGGTTTTATGGCAGCAGCTTTGTGGTCACTTTTATTGGTACCATCTTCTTACATTTTAAATTATTTCAGTGGTCAAACTATCAGGGTGAGATTTGGACTCTGGTCAGGGAACATAACCACTAAGTTACCATACCTGTTTACTGTTTAGGATCTAAGTTTCCTATAAGATATAAGGTGATTATTTTCTTTCGGTACACTTCAAACCGACATGATATGATCATAAGAGCAGGAGAAACAGGAGCAGGAGTAGGTCATATGTCACATCGAGCCTGCTCCACCATTCAGTGATATCCTGGCTGATCTGATTGTGGCCTTAACTCCACTTTCCTCCCCCCATCCCCATAACTCTTGATTCCCTTGTAGATCAAAAAATCTGTCTAACTCAGCCTTGAATATATTCAATGACATGGCCTCCACAGCTCTCTGGGGAAAAGAATTCCAAAGACTCACAAGCCTCAGAAAAGAAATTCCACTTCAGCTCCATCTTAAATGGGAGATCCCTTATTTTTAAATTGTGTCCCCTAATTCTAGATTCACCCATGAGGGGAAACATTCTCTCTGTATCTCCCCTATGAAACTCCCTCAGAATCTTATATGTTTCAACAAGGTCACTTTTCATTCTTCTAAACATCCAATGAGTATAGACCTAACCTGCTCAGCCTTTCCTCAAAAGGCAACCCCTTCATCCCAGGAATCAACCCCGGGAACCTTCTCTAAACTGCTTCTAATGCAAGTCATCTCTTCTTAAGACCAAAACTGTACATAGAACTTCAGGCGGGTCTCAACAATGCCATGTACAGATGTAGCAAGACTTCCCTACTTTTATACTCCATCCCCCTTGCAATAAAGTCAAACATTCTATTTGCCTTCCTAGTTACTTGCTGTAGCCGCATGCTAACTTTTTATGATTTATGCACAAGGACACCCAGATCCCTCTGTACCATAGCATTCTGCAGTCTCCTTCCATTTAAATAATATTTTGCTTTTCTATTCTTTCTGTCAAAGTGGACAACCTCACATTTTCCCATATTATACTCCATCTGCCAAATTTTCATCCACTTGCTTAACCTATCTATATTCCTTTGAAGACACTTTGGCCGGAATTTTCTAGTCCCTCACATCGGCAGGATTTTCCGGTCATGCCAATATGAATGGAGATTTCAAAGGCTCACCATGGGGGCACTTGCCACAGCGAGGACGGGCTGCTGGAAGATTCCAACCTTTGTGTCCTCCTCACAACTTGCTTTCCTATCTATCTTTGTATTGTCAGCAAATTTGGCTACAATACAGTCGGTCCCTCTGTCCAAGTCATTCATGTAGATTGTAAATTGTTGAGATCCCAACACTGATCCTTGTTACACTCATTACAGTTTGCCAACCTGAAATGATCCATTTATCCTGACTCTCTGTTTCCTGTTAGCCAATCCTCTAACCGTGCTAATATATCACTTCCAACATCACAAGATTCCAACTGGTACATCATTATGTAAAATGGCTCTGCAATAATTTTATAGTATTTTTATTTTGAGATGATTTTGACTTGGAGCTGTGTATTCATAATCCCACAGATGGTGGTTTCACACCACCGGCTCCTCAACCAAGCACACATACCAAATGTTTCAACCTGCTGTTCTACTATGCTGAGTGTAATATGATTATCATATATCATATTGTTGCAGCAAAACCTGGTCATCTGTTGATGATCTAAACTCAATTAGTGTTCCTTGCTAATAACTTTTGGTGGATAAATTCTTCCAGTTCTTCAAAGCAGACATACTCACTGAGCAAATTGGGTCCCTTTCATTCAGAACCTAAACACAGATGTATGCATATTGTTCACCAATATGACTAAAAATTCACTTGAGTGGATGGTTAGAATACTCAGTGCCAACACAGTATCACTAGAACTCCCATCCCAGTTTCCCCTTTGGGTTTTGTCTTGCCCATGTTGGACCCATTCCCAGTTTACATAGACACAAATGCAAGATATTGTGGGTGCTAGAAATCTAAAATGTAAGCAGAAAATGCTGGAAATACTCAGCAGATCTGGCAGTTTATGTTGCGAGAGATATTTTTGGATGGTATCGTTATCACACCGTTCTAATATCTTGCTGGATTCCTCGCTGAGAGCGGGAAGGCCACTAGCAAATGGAGAGAGGTGGGGTCTCCACCTTGTACTCTTCTACTCGATCACATGGCTACCACCCCACTACCTAACTTACCTCTTGGAGGAGCATTAAATTCCTATTTATTCCATCATGATAGAGACATTCTCAAAGCACCTCACCATACCGTCTCTAACACACTTCCTTCCTTCTTATAGGGGGAGGTCACCACAGCTGGTAGTCTTCTCGTGGTGAAGGCTGAGTTTGCCTGCACGCCCTATTCTCCTTCAAAGAAAGCCTATTATCGTGTGTGTGTGTGCGCGTGTGTGTGTGCGCGTGTGTGTGTGTGCGCGTGTGTGTGTGCGCGTGTGTGTGTGCGTGTGTGTGTGTGTGTGTGTGTGTGTGTGTGGGGGGGGGGGGGGGGGGGGGTGGGTGGGGGGGGGGGGGGGGGGGGGTTGTGTGTATGATGGAAATCATGGCCTTGGTAAGTGGCAACACCAGAGGAGATATTGCATAGGGTCTCTTTACATCTTGTGTCCTCTACCTCTCTTCTCACATCCATTTCACTGTTCACACTCTGCGATAACAAACTGAGGGCTGTTTTCACCATCCATTTCTTGCTCCCTAATCTCCCTTTACACTTCCAGCTGACATTTGTCCCTCTCTTTTATTTCAAGGTGTGAAGGCTTGGACATAGCTCTGCCGCTTCAGGGAGGCAAGGCCAGCCTTCCTGATGATGCAACATCACTTAAACCTCAAAGTGTCAATTTAGATACTGACACCATGTGTAATTTACAGGTCGTGCTTGAGAAAAGATCTTTATGTGATGAATCACAGGCCACAAGTGCACAGACGTTCACTCGGGCAGAGGGATGGGTCTCCAAAGCTCATGGTGAGCAAAATTGCATACTAGTTCTCCGACAGAGGCCTCAATGCTGATCTCGAGGGTCTGGCCTACTGAAGAATGCTGAAAGGCATATAACAGGAAATGCCAAGTGCACTGGGCAGCCAGCCAGTCAGCCTACTGACTAAGGTTCAGAGCATGGAAGAATCCAGTTCCAATTTGTGTCAAGACATCATAATTATTTCTGTTTCCTGTTAGATAAAAGGTGAGATTGAGTTGTTTATTTATTTTTTGTTCTGGATTTGGTGTTAGTGTTTACATTTGTAGTGCAGTATGGGGAAGACACATATGGCTATAATGAAGGAAGGTAACTGAATGGTGCTAAGGGTTTTTGGACTGTTGGCGAAATGAGGATTGGGATGGTTTGGGTGAAGCCCTCTTTGATGAAATACTCTCTGAGAGCTTGGGCAGTTAGAGCCACTGGCAGTGTCTCCCCCTCTTCATGTTCCTCCTCCTTCTCATCACGCACCTCCTCCTGCTCTAGCTGCACTTCTTGCTGCTCAGGTGATATGAATGGTTTATTCCTCATGATGGCAAAGTTATAGTGCGTGCAGCAGACAATCAAAAACCTGAACAGTCATTTTGGGGTGTACGGCAAAACTCCTCCAGACTTGACCCGGCAGTTGAAGCATTGTTTCAGCAAGCTAAATGTTCAGTTGTGCCTGTTTTTTTTAGCTATATGGCTCTCATTGTGCTCTCAACAGTTGTGCAAATGTGCCCAGTTTCCTGCAGGAGACATAAGCTGTACTCGGAGCGGGTAACAGTCGCCAGAAGCCAGCCTGTAATTTGATGGCCTGAGTGGGATAAATGTGACACATAGAATTGGTACAGGATGAAGCAGTCACGACTGCTGCCAGGATACTGGACACAGACCTGTGTGATGCACTCCCTGTGCTCACAAACGTGCTGCACATCGAGGAAGAGGCCTTTACAATTCATAAAGGTGCTGGGCTGGAGATGGGGAGCAGACAAGACAATGGTCCTAAAGTAAATTGAGGGAGGGCAATGTTATCTGATCAACCAAATCAATCCTAGATCCCTCTCCATTATATATTCAGCTGAAGCCTTCCTGACAAGCTTTCTGTTCTTTGCCCACCCGGAGGGTACTACTCTAATTTATACTAAAGTACTGGAACAAAGCAATTACAAATCGATGCATTAACACTTTCATTAGATATTATGCAAGACAATTTCGATAACAACTTGCACTTCTGTGGCACGTTTAATATAAAAAAAAATCCCAAACTGCTTAACCAGAGTGGTACCAATAAACAGTTTCAATTTCAGACCACTCTGAACATACTACACTGTGCTTTAGAATAAACAGTGTTTGTAGAGCAGCAGAGATAAATCCTTTGTTTTTTCATTATTTGTGGCACAATACTGCTGACAGTTAATTATAGAGCTGAATTATGTTTCAAATAATGTATAGATGCTGATAACATTCACTTCTGCAGAGGATGTGGCCGGATAGGGCAAACCCAATTAAAATTCAACAACTGATGTTCTAAGTAAATATGCTACATCATTTTCAATTCTATGATATCTAAGTGAACAGATTGAATCTAAGGCGATCTCAACAACCTGCTTTTCTAGGGGTAATTTATTTGACAAAATGACCTCCGTTTTGGTGTTTATACCATCTAAATATCAAAGTAAACAATGTATTTTAATCTGCGTAATTACATTTTGGATGACTATAAATATTCCTTCTGATATATTAAGCCCTCAACAAATTAAAGTTGTTAATTGCTTATTTACGGAAAAGGATTGTGAGACAGATGGAATCGACATTAACCAAATTCTCTCTCCTCAATATTCACACGCTCTGATGGCCTAGAAAAATGTAAATTTTAGAAATTTGTAGTGCTCTCTTCTGCACTCATACTCTCTGCATTGAGACCACTTGACTAGAACAAATGGTGTAGATGAGGATGCTATTCATCAAAAGGCCAACTATGATTAATTGCCAGGTTTTAAGGGGAGCCTTAATACTAAACTTGTTATGCAAGAAAACATGATTTAGAGGGGCGTGATCTAGATCTGCATGAACAAGAAGATATCTATTGTGTAAAGAATGGAGAAAATAGCTTGAATTTATATAGCAGATTGTCAACTCACTGAGAAATGCCCCACAGCCCTTCACATTGCAATAAATTTGTTAGATGTGCAGTCACTGGTATTAGGGTAACATGGTGACTATTTTGCATACTGCAATACAACTGAGCTGAAAAAGTAAATCATTTATCTTCAGTGCTCAATAGACAGTGAGGGGTTGAAATTGGCCGATACCATCAGGGCCCAGAGCAAAGCAGCAGCCAATTTTTCATCATACTCTCCTTTTCCCTGAAATTCACAGAATGGTAGCTATAACTCTTTTTGGAGACTTGTTTCCTAGTCTCTCTGTCTCTTTTTTAACTAAGTTTGAAATGAAAAATCTTGCCAATATTTTCCAAATCAATAGAAAATAAAAACTGGCATGGTGCTACGAGCCCGTTAGGCACTATTGGCATGCCCAGTTTTACCCCCAGATATCCGAAAGCACACAAATGTATGACGTTATCTAGTACAGGATCGAGAGAGGCCAGTGACCCATTGTATTTGTATATATGGTCTCGTACTATACAATATTAGTGACAAAAGTGCTAATGTTTTCATTGGACAGTATTTTAGAAAAGGTTAGTGTCAAGAAGATATAATAATGTCTATAATGTTATTGGAAATTATTTTAAAATAGTTTAGTTGTATGTGTGTGTTTGTCTTAATTGGATCAAAGCCAGCTGGTCCAGAGGCTTTGATGTATAGAAGAGAAGTAAGTTTGAAATGTTAATTAGATAAATATGAGGGCAACTTGCATTTTTTCTTTAAACATGGGAGCATAAGAAATAGGAACAGGAGTAGACCCTTCAGCCCCTCGAGCCTGCTCCGCCATTCAATAAGATTATGACTGATTTGCTTGTGTTTTGACTTCCACATTCCCACCTAACCCCGATAACCTTAGATTTATTCTTATTAGGCAAGGGAATCAATCTCTGCCTTAAAAGTAGTTAATGACTCTGCCTCCACCACCTTCTGAGGCAGAGAATTCCAAAGTTGCACAATCATCTGAGAGAAAAAAATTCTCCTCATCTCTGGCCTAAAAGTGCGACCCCTAATTTTAAAACAGTGTCCCTAGTTCTGGACTCACACACAAGAGGAAACATCCTTTCGACGTCCACCTTGTCAAGGCTGCGCAGGATCTTGTATATTTCAATCAAATCACCCCTCACTCTTCTAAACTCCAGTGGAAGCAAGCCCAGTCAGTCCAACCTTTTCCCATAAGACAACACACTCATTCCAGGTATCAATATAGTAAACAAAAACAGAATTACCTGGAAAAACCCAGCAGGTCTGGCATCGGCTGAGAAGAAAAGAGTTGAGGTTTCGAGTCCTCATGACCCTTCGACAGAACTTGAGTTCAAGTCCAAGAAAGAACTCTTTCTTGGACTCGAACTCAAGTTCTGTCGAAGGGTCATGAGGACTCGAAATGTCAACTCTTTTCTTCTCCGCCGATGCTGCCAGACCTGCTGGGTTTTTCCAGGTAATTCTGTTTTTGTTTTTGTTTTGGATTTCCAGCATCCGCAGTTTTTTTGTTTTTATATCAATATAGTAAACCTCCTTTGAACTACCTCCAATGTGTTTACATCTTTCCTTAAATAAAGAGACCAAAACTGCACACAGTATTTGAACACGGTCTTACCAATGCCCTTTATAACTGAAGCATAATATCCGTACTTTTATGTTCAATCCCTCTCATAATAAAGTTTAGCATTCCATTAGCCTTCTTAATTATTTGCTGTACCTGAATATTAACTTTTTGTGAATCATACACTAGAACACCTAGATCCCTCTGCACCTCAGAATTATGCAGCCATTCTCAGTTTAATTATTACTCTGCTTTTTTATTCTTCCTGCAAAAGTGAACAACTTCACATTTTCCCACTTTAAACTCCATTTGCCCACTCACTCAACCAATCTATATCCATCTGCAACCTCCTCATGTCCTCTTCACAACATAGTTTCCTACCTACCTTTGTGTCATCTGCAAATTTAGCTACCGTGTTTTCACTTCCCTCATCTAAGTCATTGCTGTAAATTGTAAAAAGTTGGGGCCCCAGTATAGACCCTTGTGGGATGCCACTCATCACATCCTAGTATAGCTTGGATTCAAAGAGAGAGAGTGAAATATTACACCTAATCAGGTGAAGCTCAGAAACAGTGCGTTTGTATTTTTTTCTCAAGGATTACTAATAAAGTGGGTATTGTAAAAGAATCTTATTATTAGAAGAGGTAAAGATAAAAAGACATAATGATACAATGAACATTTGCATTCAAAGAAGAAAATATTTATAAAGGAAGAGAAGGCTCTTTGTAAAAAGGTAGAGGGATTCTAAGGTCTAAAGCCTCCAACCTGTAAGCCTCAAGCCGCTGTCTGCAAGGATCCAGAGCTGAAAGAAACTCATTTTGATTGCCACTGTCTGGAGTGTGCTTTGCCAGGGTCTGTTTAAATCTATGGGCAGGAATTTTCACTCGGCGGGCAGGCGCATGCCCACCTGCTCGAGCGTGAAATGACACGCGTTGACATCAGCTGTATGTACCGATGTCAATAGTTTGGTCAGCAGGTGCGTGCCAGAGCTGGCAGCATGTATTAATTAAAAGGTCTGTTAAGGCCATTAAGGAATCAAGTAACGTAAATTTTTCACTACCCATCCAACCTAATGGTTGGCGGCAGGTGTAAAGGCCAAGCGGCCTTTGAATGCTTTTGGAAACCTCATCCATGGGCGGGATGAGGTTTCCTAAAGCAAATAAAAATAAAATACAAACTTTAATTTTTGATTAATAACATGTCCCTGCTCATGTGACAAAGAGGTGACATGTTTCATTACATTTTTATTTCATTTATTTATTTTTTTATATCTCTCCATCACCCTGAGCTGGCTCCATGCCTCAGGGAGATTATGTAGCGCTTACTCATGCGCATGCACAAAGCTCGTGCTCGGCCCGCTGGCCCTCCTCCCCCTTGCCCACACAGACAGCGCTGAGTGCTGCCACTTGCGTTCCACACTGGGCAGGACTTAATTTTCCCAACAGCATGAAATCACGGTGTGGTGCCGATCATGGCGCCGATCAGCTTCCCTACTGCCCCGCTGAGCCCGCCCCCACCAGCTCCAGCAAAATTCCACCCTATGTGTTTTACTGTTGCCTTAACGGAGGTATAACTAGGAGTCAGGTTAATTAGGGGATTTTTGTAGTTATTATAGTAATTTTGTAGACATATGTATGTGCTTACAATCTTTCTTGTATTAGTAAATGTTTAATTTAGTTTTATAAAAGCCTCTTGAGACTTGGTGGTCTTATTTGTATTGAATTCAGAGCCCGCATCTCAAAACATACAAATTACAAAAACGGGTTATGACAGTTGTTTCAAGTCTCCCTCTGGGATTTGAACAGCTCAGCATTTACCATCAGCTGTGGCATAATAGTTAGTGTTAATTTTTAAACTCAGGGTGGAATTCTGTTGCAGCGGCGAGTGTCCCAACGATGGGACCGGAAGAGACCGGGGCTTCTGCTTGGAGGCGGGCTGGCTGGTCACACGGTAATCATGTGGGGGCCAGCTGATTAGTCATAGGCAAGAGGTCTGGCCAATTGTGTAGCGGGGAAATCATGGACACGTCCGGGCACCATATTTACATGGCACCCGGACAGGCATCTACTCCCTACAAGCTAGCAGTATCTGTCTGGATAATGATCTGGAGCTGCTCCCACCCGCTCTCCACCTGCCAGCCTTGGATCCCTGCAGCTGCTGCCTCCCGCTCTCCACCTGCCAGCCTCGGATCCCTGGAGTTTTGCCTCCAGTCTGCTGGTGCCGATACTTAATTGGTAGACAATTGATTACATTGCCAGTCAGTCAGAGGCTGGCAGCTCTCCATTACCAGCAGTGTCATTGGGCACAGTGGTCATTGCTGGTAATGAACTGAGGTCTTCATCAGGGATCATACTGGCTCCGTGGGGAGAGATAAGTGGGGCCAGATGGATGTCACAGGGAGGGATGGGTGCTGTTGGGGGAGGGTAAGGGGAGGTTGTTGGAATGACAGGCTGGCTTTCAACAGGCGAGTTCAGTTAAATCCTTGATCCTGGTGGGCTCAAGAGATAATTAGTTTCAAATGGCTAGTTAATAAGTTAACTAATTTCTTTCCCACTGTCAGCAAGCAGGTTTCCTGCGTCCGGCCCTTCCCGCCTCTCACTGAATATGGGACAGGTTTTCTGCCATGATTCTCCGGGCCCACCTGCCATCTTGCCCGCTCCAGAATGCTCCTTCAAATTTTGCCCATAATGTGGGAGGTGGGGCAGGAGGGATGAATTGGTTGACTTGCCTCCAAGGATGATTCTCTAACACTGACATCCCATCTATTACCCACCATGCAGTAATGTAACAAGATGGCAAATGTAACAAGATATGTCCTTTAGCTGTTGATGCAGTCTCAGGCTGAATGTTAATGCAAACAGAGCCATGATATTGGTATTTCTCCTCCATTATCCAAACTATCACTATAAAAACTAAAAAACCCATATACAAAAGCTATCTACCTCCTTCCTTTATATAGCCCTACATTGAGCTTCAAAGCGTAAATCCTTTTAGAACTGCCATAATTTTTAACTTAAATATTTTATAAGTAAATCCAATGTTACCACAATATCCCCTTGTAATGTGGCCTCTTTGCAACATCATATGGAAAGTACTCATTACAGGCTGTGTGGAGGTTGCGTGCATATCTAATGGTTGCTTAATTTTGACTGCAAAAAAAATGCCCTGAGGCTGATGGTGACCCAATATCATTAAAAGGGTTATTTTAGCTTTAATGTTTTTGTCTGTCTATTTTATGAAATCTCTGATTAATTTCTCTGACTTATATCATCCCCAACCACTTCTTATTAAGCTAACTCCAGTCATTGTCATTCTCAACTACCAAATCTGCATTTCCTGGCAGACCCATTGGTTAAATTTGATCTGTTGCATAGGTTTTTCTGCAAGAGTGGCATCCTTTTATACAGAGTTTCTGGATAACGAATAAGATATTGAACCTTGCCTGAAAGTAATTAAACTGGTTTGAACTACAAGATAAAGAATGCACTTGAAGAATCATAGTCGGGTACCTCATTATAAATGCAGTAGATGTTAAGTTATGAAGAAGATGGTATGTGTAACAGGGGTAGCCCTTGAGCTGTGGATACAGGACCAAGTTGAATGTTAATGCAGAGCCATGAAACTTATATTCTTCCTACATTATCGTACTAGCTTCAATCTTATGTAAGAAAATGCAATTACTGTTTAAAGTAAATCTTCTATTTACAATAGCAAAACTGGATGCACTCATAATCTTCTTTACAAAGTTGTAAGTAGGATATCTATTTTGATACCCAGCTTTTTTTTTTCAAACAACGCACAAATGTTGATGACATTCAATCCAGCAGAAGACGGAAGCTTTATGTAGCAGGATGTGGAGAACATGATTAATATTCAACAACTGGTGTTCTGAATAAATGTACCAGGCGGTTTCGTACTCTATGATAGCTAAGGTGAACCTGAGGTGAATCTACATTCTTAGTATCAATCTCTTTGATAGAATGACCTCCATTTTCATGTGATGCTTATCACTATCTAAATACCAAAGTGAACAACTCTTCTTAATCCGTGGGATTAAATTTTGGAAGACTGTAAGTATTCATTCTGGTACACTAAGAGCTGCCATTTGCTTATAGAGAAGGATCACAATGCAAATGGAATCTGAGTTACTTAATATCCAATTGTTGTTTTTTTATTTTCACATTCGCTAGTGCTGCACAAGCAGGATAGGGCAGTTTGGGTTCTATACTCTGATCAAAGTTTATATATGGATGCCAAATGAGCATATACTTCATTCCCTTGCACATTAGTAGCAGACAGAGAGATAGGGAAGAATTTTCTCCCCATTGGGCAGGCCGGTCGGAGCGCATGGCTCCGCGCTGCCATTTTACGTGAGCGGGCCAATTAAGGCCTGACCAGTGTGACACACGGCCCATAGCACTCAGCGCTATCTGTGCGGGTGGGGGGAGGAGGGAGAGTCGGGGCCTGCACTCTTTCATGCATGTGTGCGAAAGAGTGCAGAAATCTCCCTGAGGCATGGAACTGCCTCAGGGAGATTAAGTTCAGGTTTAAAGTTTAAAATAAGGAAAGTTTAAAAAATCATGTCCCCTCATGTGACAGTGTCACATGAGCTGGGACATTTTTATGAAATGTTTGAAAAATATTTATTAATTTAATAAACCCTTCATGTAACCTCATCCCGCCTGTGAATGAGGTCTCATGAAAAATGTGATGGCAGCTTGGGCTCTTCACCTGCCTGCCAATCTTAAGGTTGAATGGGCAGCCCTGTCAATTAGTTTAATTGTTTCAGTCATGGTCTTAACAGGCCTTTGACAGTTTGGTGGGCGCGCAGCCGCCTCTGGTGTGCGCCTGCCGAATGAAAGATCGCAACAACGTGCAGTGACGTCAGGACACACGCCCGACATCACCGCGCGGCATTTTATGCGTCAGCATGCAGGGCCCATCCCTGCACTACGAGAAAATTCTGGTCTTAGAGAATTTAGGGTCAGGTATTTAGCAAAATAGTTAATCAGGTCCGAGTCAGCTGTGTCAGGAAACACAGTCTCGCTAAACCTGGTCAGAAATGATTATTTCTTTATTGAAATGGATTTTTCATATGCCCAAGGGATTCATGTAATTTATAGATTAAGTACTGGTGAGTAATTGCTGCAAACACTTGGTGAGTGGGTATAGGGCTGGTGTATCCTCGGAAGATGAATAATTTATGACCAAATATTTATTTTTTTCATTTAAGACAGCAGATCATAATTTATACTGCACATGCAGTGGACTTGGATAGCTCAGATTTTATTTTAAGTTCTAGAACTTCCACATTTCTATTCTCAATGGGAAAAAACCCCTGCAGATATTTATAGCAAAGATGTTTCAAAGTTTTTCAACAAATGTTTCAAAAACATATAATGAATGGATTTATGAATTTGACATAAATAGCAGAATCTTCCCCTGTTATTTTTAAAGGGAAAAATACATGAGGCTTGTATATCAAACAACTGGACAGGGCAATCCCTCAGCAAAGGAGCAAAATAAATGCTTGAAGCATTCAATATGAAATGGTGGTAACCAGTACTTAGTGTCAAATAATTTCAGAGACATGGGCCCAGATCTACCAGTCTGTGCCAGAGAGTGAGTGTCCGACACCGACTCTGATTTAATCTGCCCACTTACCATTTTACGCTGGAGCCTGTGCACTTCCGATGTCAGCTCTGGTAGGGATGCAGGGGTGAACACAATCCAGAGACAAATTGTCGGATGTAAATCCAGCACAGCCATGCGCCAACCTCCTGCTTTCTCATCATAAACTGAAGACACGCCCCTGACCTGTCTTCAGCTCATTGGCTTACATTTCTTTTATTCATTCACAGGATGTGGGCATCGCTGGCTAGGCCAGCATTTATTGCCCATCCCTGATTGTCCCAGAAAAGATGGTGGAGAGCTGCCTTCTTGAACTGCTGCAGTCCCTGTGGTGTAGGTACACCCACAGTGCTGTCAGGAAGGGAGTTCCAGGATTTTGACCCAGTGTCAGTGAAGGAACAAAGATATATTTCCAAGTCAGGATGGTGAGTGACTTGCAGGGGAACTTCCAGGTGGTGGTATTCCCATCTATCTGCTGCCCTTGTCCTTCTAGATGGTAGTAGTCATGGGTTTGGACGGTGCTGACTAAGGAGACTTGGTGAATTCCTGCACTGCGCCTTGTAGATGTTACACACTGCTGCTATTGTGCATCTGTGGTGGAGGGAGTGAGTGGTTGTGGATGTCGTGCCAATCAAGTGGGCTGCTTTGTCCTAGATAGTGTCAAGTTTCTTGAGTGTTTATGGAGCTGCACTCATCCAGGCAAGTATTCCATCACAATCCTGACCTGTGCCTTGTAGATGGTGAACAGGCTTTGGGGAGTCAGGACGTGAGTTACTTGTCACAGGATTCCTAGACGCTGACCTGCTCTTGTAGCCACAGTATTTATCTGGCTAGTCCAGTTCAGTTTCAGGTCAATGGTGACCCCCAGGATGTTGATAATGGGGGATTCAGTGATGATAATGCCATTGAACATCAAGGGTTGATGGTTAGATTCTCTCTTGTTGGAGATGGTCGTTGCCTAACACTTGTGTGGCAAGAATATTACCTGCCACTTGCCATCCCAATATTGTTTTAAATGGAGCTGTCAACCTCCAAAACTACATAGCCTCACCTCACTGACAGTGCTAACCCCCCTCTTAACGCCGACAATGTTCACTGTCTTCTCAAACCCCTGAAACTGTCCACCCTCCACTCCTCTGACAATGTTCACCCACCCTCCACTCCTCTGACAATGTTCACCCACCCTCACTCTGACAACGCTCACCCACCCTCACCCCGACAATGTTCGCCCACCTTCACCCTGACAATGTTCGTCCCACCCACCCACTACTGACAATGTTCACCCCCATCTCTCACTCCACACAATGTTCACTGACCTCTCAGATCCCTGAAATTATTCAACCTCCGTTCCCCCACCGACAATGTTTACCTCCTCCCTGGCGCCCCCTCCCCATGAAAATGTGAACATACTCAAGGCCCCACCCCTCTCTGGCTATGCTGACTCTTCTGACATTGGCCAGAAAGGAGCCAGGGATTCTGGAAGGTGAATTGGGAGAGGCGATGATCGGGAGGGGTTGAGTACTATCTGGGGGGTAGGAGAGGGTGAGCAGTATTCAGTGGGCTGTGAGAAGAAGAGCACTATCCAGGGAGCAGGAGGAGATGAGCACTGTCCTCTGGGAGGGGAGGGGCTGAACATTGCCAAGTGTTGAAGGGGATGGGGTGTTTGAACATTGCAAGGATAGGGGGGTGAACATTGCTGTGGGTTCTGGACTGCTTTGACACTCCAGCTGGTTTATTTACATTTCATTGGTTTTATACCTGCTATGTAAAACTGTAAGGGTGGAATCATTCCAGATTTCCCAAAGTTTGTTAGTAGGTGTGAAAAACAACATTTTACCCATCAGCCGCAATTGTGGGTTTTCGCGCTGTATCATCTGCTTCCTGCCTCATTAATTATGCAGCCACAGGAAACATGCTGTCTTGCTGGCAAGTGGCCTCTGATTCACCCGCCACACTGTTACTTTACTCCAGGTACCAGTTCTCAATGCTTGTAGCCCAGGACTGCTCCAGTGAAGGCAGGGCCCCGAAAGCCAAGGAGACTTCAGTGGCTCATCATTGGAATGCCTTTTGGAGGCCCGTCCTGATCTCTCCATCCCTGCTCTCGTCACAAGAGGTCCAGCAATCTCACAACTCCGGCTTGGGATATGGTGACAGTGGGAGCCAGTGCCAACGCTGCACAGAAGGGGTTGACCATCCAGTGCTGAAAGAAGATGAATTATCTCATCCGTGCCACCAGGGTAAGGCAACGATCTCATCACTCTAAACTCACACGCTCACAATCCCATCACACATTCACTAGCATCTTACTCACTGCCAGATCAAGGGTCATCAGCACTCACTCTTTCACACACACCCTCTATCTGGCCTCATCTCCTCTACAGACTGTCTCCTCAGCCCTCAACATCTTGAGGTCACTTGCACAGATTAACATGTGTCCCCACACACCCTGAGATACCCACCTTACCCAGTACAGTCATCGCCTTGCAGCTTCTTCCCTTGCCTGAGGCTACTTCTTCCCCTTCCCCAAGCAAGCCCTAGGACTGCAGCCATTGAAAAGCAAGTCTGGTAGGTAGGCATCTGCCCGTGAGCCCCCCTAAAAGTGATGTGGTGCTGCCTGCGAAGCCAGGCATTGATGACTGCGAGTGCTGCCTGAAGCATGGTAGGCAAACACAGCCCATAGTCCTGAGTGAAGTGCAGCTTGCCAGGTGCATGTTGCTTATGTGCAGTTCTGAAACATGAATTTGTGCCCAGATAACACAGCGTGCGGGGAATGATTCCAGTGAGCGGGGCTTATAATGAGATGCTAAAGTATTGAAATTAGGTTCCTGATGTGTGGTGGCAGGAAACGCAACCCGCCATTGATGAATGGAGCGGATGATTGCAAACTGGTTTTATGACAAAGTAAAACCAATTTTTGCGATCTCTCGATATTTCCTGCTCTTGCCCACTATGATGCCCACCACCAATGGGAGCGGTTGATTCCACCCAAAGTAAATCCATGTAAAGAATATGGTAAGTATAGTATAAACAGCTCAAGTCTGTGTGATCTTGGCCATCTGATCCCACTGTCATTGGAATCATGGAGCAATCCAGGCTGGACAAAACCAGGAATCAGAAGTTTAAACTTCCTGCGTAAATACTGTGGATTGGTGTACGTCTAGAGTTCTTCAGCATCCCGAGGCACATCAATGACCTAAGTTGAGTTGGAGGCCTCTCTCCATATCGGAAGATTTGGGCCATGGCTAACTCAGGAAGATGGGATAACTTATAAAGGTGCAGGGTATTCAGGAAGAAGGATAAGGGCAGGTCTAGGAAAGGTCAAAAGGCTGACTATTAAACAAGTGATTTGGGTGGTTAGAGTCCTCAAACAAGCATTCCAAAAAAAGCTATGGCATGAAAAGATCTGGCTAGTTGTCTTCAATGAGACTTTTGTGGTTTGCTAACCAACCTAGATTCGGAAGATAACTGGTCATTTTGTGATGATTTTAAAAGGAAGAGCAAGACTAAAATCAAACAGCTCACTGATGTAGCACATCAAGCAGTCCAGCATAAACTGGGAGTGCCTGAGTGACAAAGACAATGAGCTTGTCAATGTTATGCTTTAGTGCTTCTTAGCTCTGTGCAATAGGGAGCCCAGGAGAGGTAGTCCTCTTCTATTTTTATTTCTTGAGTGATCCTGACTTTTTCAGGGTGTAGGTGTACCTGCAAAGCTCAGTGCAAGTGGCCAGAGCACCATCAACTTTAATCTGCCTGAGGAAGTAATACAGGTTTGCAACCATGTCCATGTACTCAACTTCAGGTGAGAAAATTGGGTCTATAGTCGAGGCCTAGAGGGAATGTGTTGAAATTTGAACATGATGCCAAAATAGGAGGAACTGTAACTCTTTAGAAAACCAAAGAAAGCTGTAAAGGGAAACAGATAAGAAGGAGAAATGGGCTAAAAAGTGGTAAATGGAGTTCAATGTCTGCAAATGTAAGGTGATATATTTTGGTAAAAAAATAGTAATCAGACTTGGATGGGTCACACTCAATCCTCTCATCTAAGTCATTAATATAAATTGTAAATGGCTGAGGCCTAAGTACTGATTCTTGTGGTGGACCACTAGTTGTCATGGTGACAGCTGATTGTGTATGTGGACTTGAGTATTAGATACTATATGGCATTGGGATAAGATACTGTGAGATATGCTCTGTACTGCATATGGGGTCCCCTGAACTTGGGGGTTGAAGGTCAGATAGCACAGGTTAGGCAGTTGGCTGGCATGGCAGATTGAATGATGTTGTTCTTGCAGTTAAATCTGTGAATCTGAGCATTGTCCTTTCAGCCTGAGATTTGACATTGGCGACAAAGATAAATATGACAATATTTAGGATTGTTTCATTGCATTTGCTGAAGCTAATATGTCTGTAGTCTGGGGAATTGAGCCGTTTGACCGGAAGAGTGATGACAGTACTGTCAGTGTGAAACGGAAAGTGTGGCTGGAGGAGTTTGAAGCTTACACTGACAGTCGTAATCTGTTTTTGGATGATGCAACGGTGGTGCAGATAGCACAGTGCCGGGTCTTATTGTTGTTCAATGCGGGTGTTTCAGAGAGGGAGACTTTCAAGATATTGCCTGACATAAGGGAAAAGGCGGATTATGAACATGCAGTGAAAGCTTTGAAGGACCATTATGTGATGATGCCAAATGCCACACTCCAAAGGCATGTTTTCTGTCAGATGAGACAGAAAGCGGGGAAACAATCATCCAAGTTGTGACCCATTTGAGGCAGGCATCATCAGATGGATGCAATGATGTTGTGATGGATACAAATAATCAGATAATGGATCAGGTGGTCCTACATTGCAAGTCAGATAAGCTGAGGTGTAAGCTGCAGGAAAGAGGTGGTGACTTAATATTGGATGACACTTTGAAAATAGTGGCTACATTGGAAGCAGTGGATGGACAATTTCACAGCATCAAACTTGGTGCCACCTCTACCATTGACATGACAAAAGTCTGACAGAGAGAGATTCAGATGTGGCAACTTGGGGCACTATGAAAAAGCTGCCCAGCCAAGAGAAAGATATGCAGAAAATGTGGGTGTAAAGATCATTTTGCCAAGAAGTGCAGAAGTAAAACTGAACAGAGAGGGAAGCCTGGCAAACCATGTATAGGAAAGAGAGATGAAAGTAGCACAACTGTGAGATGAGTTGAAGAAGATGCAGAGAGTGAAGACACGAATAGTAATCATGGATACATGTTTCTGTCAACAGGAGCAACCACAACAAAGTTCCAGTGATTGTTGGTGCTGTTGAAGGGAGAATTATTGTAGATTTAGGCAGTGACAATAATGTAAGAGACAGAGCACTGTGGGAGGAACTGAAGACAAAGAGAATCAAGTGTGTCAATAAGCTTTAACCTTACACATTGAAAACCCCACTTCAAACTGTTGGATGCTTCATTGCAGATGTGAGAGTGGGGATCGGGATGTAGAGGCAGAGTTTTTGATGAGGATGGCGAGCCCCTTCTGAACAGAGAAACAGCCCGAGCCTTGGGGGTGCCACGCCTCGGATTGAAAGTGAATTCTGTGAAATCCTTTGCAAACTTTAGAGAGGAATTTGGAGCAGTGTTTCAAGGAATTGGGAAAGTTACACAACCGTCAAGTGAGATTAAGCATTGGAGAGAACATGAACTGTAGCTCTACCTGTATGTAGAACACCTTATGGCCTGAGAGGAAACGTTGAGGCAAAGATCTAGGAACTGATTGACCAAGACACCATAAAGCCCAGTTAAAGGACCAACATCATGGGTGAGCCCTGTTGTGGTTGTGCCAAAACCAAATGGTAACATCAGACTCTGTGTTGATATGCGACAGGTGAACGTCACCCAATTCCAACTCTAGACAAAATCTTTCAAGAGTTGTCAACAAGGTATTTTCCAAATTAGACTACCACCAGCTTCATCCTGATTCAAGGAAGGTGACAACAATTGTTACTCATTATGACTTTACTGGCATAAACTCAGGAGCGATGGAATCAATCCAGCCAAAGACAAAATAGAAGCCAATAGAAGTGTCACGTGGGCCACAAAATGCCAACAAGATGAGATGGATTTGTGAACTACTATGCAAGGTATATCCCTAACTTTGCTACCCTGGCTGATCAATCGAGGAAGTTGACCAGAAAGAATGAACAGATCAGATTTAATAAAGGACAGAAAGCTGCCTTCAAAGATTTGAGAAACAGCTTGACAAGTGCTCGAACCCTGGGATACTCTGATTCAAATGCACCAACAGAAGACATAGCAGATGCTAGCCCAGTAGGATTAGGAGCAGTGCTGGTGTAAATGTACGCTGAAGGCCTGGGAATCATCGCCTATATCAGCAGATCTCTGACAGATGTGGAGAGGAGATATTCTCAGATGAAGAAAGAGACCTTAGGATTGGTGTGGGCACATGAAAGATTCCATGCATACTTGTTTGGTATTGAGTTTGAATTAGTAACAGATCAGAAGCCATTAGGGATAATTTATTCTCTCAGATCCAACCCATGTGCCAGAATCAAAAGATGGGTTTTGAGACTCCAGTGGTACAAGTACAAGGTGGTTCACATCGCTGGAAAGATAAACATCACTGGCCCGCTGAGGAAGGATCAAACATACAGATCCTCACTAGAGAAAGAGGCTGAATTGTTTGTCCATTTTGTGGTAGTTCATGCTACACCAAGAGCAAAGACAGCTAAAGAGACTGAAAGAAAGTCAGACAAAGATCCATGGTAACGGGGCACTTGGAAAATCATAATATAATCAAGCAGAGGCAACATGGAATTATGAAAGGGAAATTGTGTTTGATAAATCTGTTAGAGGTTTTTGAGGATGTATCTAATACGATGGACAAAGAGGATTCAATAGGCTTAAAAGTGGATGGGTAGCCCACTGGGGGCAACACCGGCTGCCCAGCAGCTAGAGATTGGACTTCCATCCTCTCTGGGACAGGAAGTCGTGCCTCAGAGAGCTGCTGACCAATCAGAGGCTAGTAGCTCTCCATCACTTCAGGAAAAGGCGTGCCGCATTGGATCAGGATTTGGGTATGTGTTTGAGGGTCTCGCCAGGTTCCAAGTTTGAGAGGCCATGGAGGGGAGGGGAACACTGTTTGGGGGCGGGGGGGGCAAGATTGTGCATAACATCATGGGGATGTGCCCTCCGATTGCACCATTATGGAGGGACACTGTTGTGTAGGAGCTAGAGCTAGTTTTAAGTATTTAAATAAGTTATATGTGTATTTGTATGTGTTAGGAATAAGGTGTATCTTTAAGTTTAATTTGTATTTCTGTAAGAAAGGGGATAACTCGAATTTTAGGTTCACTTTAAAAGATGCACGCATTCTAATGAGGTTTTACGATTCTTGAAGAGAAATTAAAACAAACACAAGGTAGAAAAACTGGGCTGTTACCGAGCAACAGGAGGCACACACCCAGACAGAAATAAACAGAAAAGCAGCTACAGTTCAGTTAGTGATTATGTTCTAAGGTGAAGGCAGCACAGTAAGTCTCTCTCTAGCAGGATATACTAGCAGATTGCTGAGAAAAATAAGTCTAAGAATCATGGATGAGTTGCTCCAAAGTTAAAGTAACAGTGAATATCGAGTGAATTCTGGATCTCAAGGTAGATACCAAGTTGTCAGTAGTCTACTGGGAGAGGGAACTGCAGGGAGCAGATTCTAAAAGGAGAAGAGAAGGTCAAAGAAGCCCTTTAAGTTCAAAGGACAAGGACATGAATTTGGAATAGGATTCTGTTCAGTGGAAGTAAAAGTGAGGAGCAGAGGGAAAGGCTCCAAATTAAAGAAAAGAAAGCTGCAGGAAGCAGCAAAGATCTGTACATATTGCTCTGGGCATGTGAAGCCATGGTGTTCTGTTGGCACGGTTGAGTATCTAAGAGAGAGTGCGTGGAAGGAAGCTTGATCCAGGGGAGAAGAACATCAAAGAGTTCTAAACCCTGGAGGTGGACCTTTGTGCAAGGCATCCAAGAGAAAGTGTCATTTTGGAGAAGATTCCAAAGTGGGTTCTTTGAGAGTGGAGATTGGAAGCCCTTATGTGAAAGATGGAGTTCAGTTAGACCAGTTGGCTCATGGTGTGACAAGCATCTGGGGGGAGTTGAGGAGAGATCCATAGCATCTGTTTGGGATGCCATCGTCACTTGGTTTCAGAGTGTGGTATGTCTGACCACAGGTTGCCTATTGGTACATGGACTGTGTCCTTACTGGGAACATAAAGAGTATAAGATAGATTTTGTAACTTGCGTTATCTTTACGACTCTGCATTTAGCTATACAAGTATAGTTGTGGGAGGAGGAATATTGTTATATAGTTCATTGTTTCTTATTTAATAAATATTTTATTCATTTGTTAAAAGTTCATCAGCTGACTCCTGTGACGCTATGCAGTAGCCAGTCTCCATATTCCTAAATACAAAATAAAAGTTAGGATCTGTCAAACCGGGTTCAACCGTGGGATCTGGCTTGTCCAGTAGTAACATCTGTTGGTATCATATCAGTTGGGAGGGTCTTGGTTACAGAATGGTGTCTCTTAAAGAAGTCTTCATAGTCTTCAATAGGCTAACAGTAAGTCTTTACTAACAAGTAGAACTATTTACACATGTACAGTAAAGGGTACAGGCTTGGAACTACCTCCATGCTTAGATCGTTACCCATCTCTGCTCAACACCACACTGATCCCTGAGTCTGAGTCATGTGCTTTTTGCATCACTGTGTGGGTGGCACTGTACTCAGACCCACATTAACCATGCGTGTGCCAGACCCTTACACTGCCAGCTCAGGGAAATTGCCTGTTATGAGAACGATGGCCAGAATTTTACATCCCGACCAAAACTGGTGTGAAATTGCGTGAGATAACATCGGGCGAGCGTCCCGATGTCATCGCGCGCTCACACGATATTTCGCTCAGCGGGCAAGCGCAGCAGTCAGAAGCTCACCTGCCGATAATTAAATGGGCAATTAAGCCCATTAATATCCCAATTGTCAATGATTTTTCATGGTTCATCCAACCTTATGGCTGGCAGGTGGGCCAATCGGCCAGGCATGTGTTATATCTTTGATGAAACCTCATCCAAGGGCAGAATGAAATCTCCATTAGGATTTAAATTAAAAAGAAATATCTGGGGACTTTTTTTTTATGAGGTTTGCTTTCAGGTGCTTGATTGTGCTGCCTGGACATTTTTTTGCAGCATCTCTGGGATTTATTTTCTTATTTGCAGGTCTGTAGCTCCCTGAGGCAGCTGTCTGCCTTCAGAGAGCTCTCTCAAAGCGCTCACCCATGCCCACGGTGACATCAGTGCCTGCCCTCTTCCCATTCCCAACGGCAGTGCTAAGCACTTCTCTGGATGTGTTTCAAGCTGGCTGGCCGTTAATTGGCTAGCTAGCATAAGATCGCGGTCAGGTGCCAATCGCGGGCGGAAGCACATTTCCTGTCTGGGTCCGGGTGCGCTGATTGCACGTGCCCAATGAGCCCAAAATTCAGGCCAATAAAAGCAATGAGATAGTCTGGCATGGGAAGGATAGAATGGCATGGTATGGGGATTTTAAAGAAGTACTGTTGGAAGAAAGTGCTAATTTCACCACAAATGTTTTGCAGATCGCTGCTAATGCTTTCATATGAAACCTTTCAGAACCTCAGCTTATTCCAAAATGCATGACAGCCAATGAAGTACTTTTGAAATGGAGTCACTATTTAATGCAGGAAGCGTGGCAATTAAATTGCACAGAACAAGGTCCCACAAACAACAACGTGATCTGGTGATGTTGGTAGAGGGTTGAATATTGACCGGGACATTGCTCTTCTTTAAAATAGTGCCATGGAGTCCATTACACTTACCTGAGAAGGCAGATGGGCCTCAATTTAATATCTCATCTGTAAAGGCACCACCTCCAACAGTGTAGCACTCCCTCAGTATTGTGCTCTGAAGTGGGGTTTAAACCTATATCCTCCTGACTCCAAGGCAAGAGTGCTAACATTGAGGCACAACTAATACTAAAGAAATATATAGGCATGCTGGAATTCATTCCAAGTGCACGTGAACTGTGCTGGGAGTGGAAGAGCAGGACATGTTATAAAGAGGTCACTTGCTATCAACACAAGGTTAGCAGCAAAGAATCAGTGGAAACTTTGGAAAAATGATATAAACTGTTCATCACCTTACTGCGTTTAATGATTCATACCAAGCCTCATCTCACTCGCTATTTCTCTGATTGTTGTATCAGGAGATCATGAAAGTCCCACAAAAATTATACTGTGGAAAAATGGTCAGACCTGCAACGTAACTATAGACCTTGCCTTGTTGGAGGGTCGGCCTCTCACTCTCGCACTTGCCGTTATCCCAGAAAGGCCATTCCTTCAAAAGGGATATTATGCTCGAGACCATTTTCTCTTGCTTCAAAAAAGGTGCATTTTAAAAGTAATCAATAACTTTTTAATAACTAGACAGGCCCAGTAATGCAGGTCCAGATCCTCAAGGCAGCTGAAATGAGTTACTAGATGAACCAAGCTACTGACACTGTGGTACAATAGACTGATTGACCCTGTGATTCAGATAGGCCAGATAAGATTACTAATGAAGGCAAGAGACATGCAGAGCATGCACAATGACCCACGCTTATCAAGTTTTATACATTAAGAGTTAGAAAAACAGTTTTTCTTTACAATTTGAATGATTTATGTTTTGCTTATGAATAGCCACTGACATTCATAGGAATTCCAAATATTAATGCATTGCCATCCGTTTCCTTCCCATTTCTCACTGCTTAATCCATCATTGTCTGTATAGGAAGAATGATGACAGTAAAAGCACTTGAACAGTGCCTAACAGGGACATCTCAGTCAGTGTATTTGCACCTGCCATTCTACACTGAGTGAGTTCCTACTCTTGCTTGATCTTCTTGGGAAGTTCTGGGCTGAGGTGGACTTTCTCCATCAGAGGAGAAGTGAAAATTCAATGGTGAATAAGCTCAGGCTTGATTTTAACCCTGCCCGCCAGGGGGGACCCTGGAATTATTTCCCCGCTCAGATCCCAACTATTTACAATTATTTGGAATATTGACCTCATGTGGGCACCTGGATGTTTAAAATCAAGGCCCTGTTATGCCAACAGGACCCAATACAATTTTACCTTGGGCTGAAGGAGAGAGGTTTTTTTGCTATGAAGAAAAATCAGGTCTGCCATTTGTCTTAAGGTAGAAGAGGCTCTTTTGGAATGTCTAACATGTTCATTTTGTTAGAATCATATCTCAAGACTGAAATTTTCTTTTACAAAATGGAAGGATTTGTCATGATCTGATCATCTGGATGCTAACCTGGGTTTTTTTTTTAAAGAAGATCATAAGTTTACCTTCGAACCAGCAACAAGCAGGCCTCTTCCAAGAAATCACCTGACCATATGGTATTTGAGAAGTTGTTTGTTTGTGTTGAGGACTTTACTCGATGAAAAGCTGGGAGACAAAAAAGGCAATCACATGGGAGAGGGGGGGAAAAATCTCAAGTTGTGATCCTGCTTGTTTTGAGGCAGTGTTGTTGAAGAACAAGCTGAGAAAGGAAGGCTACCTTGACTGGCTCCCTCTCTCTACCTTGCCTAAATTTGCATGTGGGTATCAACCTGTAGCCAGAGAACCCTCATTTGAGGGTAACCAGTCTGCATTTGGACTTGCAAAGCTGAGACTAGTTGGTGAGAACCCCCAGGTTTCAGTCAGGACCAGCAGCCAGTCTTCACACGAGAGAACTCCAGGTCGACAGCGTTGAGACCTCGCAGACTTTATCCTTTATTTTATAACGCCCTTCCTCTAAAACCCATCTCTGTAGAGAGACTCTGTTTGTTCTTTGTTTCCTGTGTGCATGTGTCTGTGTGTGTGCTGGGGCAATTCTTTAGGAAGAGAGAGATTTTATGCTTTCCGATTACTATTGTGTGTTAACCAGTACTTGCAACTTGATAAAAGAAGTTTTGTTTTAAAATAAATTAATCGTTCAGAGTTTTTGAAAGAAGCCTGGTCAGAGTCTTGCTTCTTCTGGGTACTGGAGGTATAGGCACACAATTAGCCATTTTGGTGAGAAAATTATACATTTAAATTAACGGTACGGCCTGCGGAGTAGTAGGGCTTGATCATTCATGCACTCCTCCCATCACAGTCGTAACAATTTGTGAGGTCAAGAGTGTTTTTCTGGTTCTTATGAGGACTATTGTATCCTCCTCTGCTATAACTCCCCATCCCCAAACCCCCACTCATTTTCCCTTGTAGCATCCTCCTGAAATCTCCTCCCAACCACTTAGCTGGAAGCTGGTCGAAGACCCAAGGCATCGTCCCAGTCTTTGTCTGCCAGTATTTGCTTTGCAACCTCTTTATGTCCTTCCTTGATGGAAAGTGAGCCAAAAACATGACAGAATCACAGAATGGCTTCAGCTCAGAAGAAGGCCAATTGTCTTGTCACGTCCATGTTCGTTGTCCAAAGGAGTAATTTACCTTGTGCCACTCCATGGCCTTCTCCCTGTAGCCTGTACATTCTTCCTTTTCAGATAATAATAAAATTTCCTCTTAAATTCCACGATTGAATCTGCCTTCATTACACTGTCAGGTAGTGAATTCCAGTTCCCAACCATTTGCTGTGTGAAAAGGTTTTCCCTTGTGTCTTCATTTTGCTAAGTACCTTAAATCTGTGTCCCCTTGTCCTCGATCCTTTCAGCAATGGGAATCATTTCTTCCTATTTACTCTGGCCAAACCCCTCATGATTTTGAATACATTTATCAAATCTCCTCTCAATTTTCTCTTCTCCAAAGACAACAGTCCCAATTGGAATTATCCCAGATTTGCATAAGTGCAGTAACAGGCGTGAAAAAAGACATTTTACAATGGCAAAGTTTCATGCCGTTTCATCCCCTTCTTGCCTCATTACCTTCTTGCGCGCACAGTTCTCAAAGCTTGTAACCCAGGACTGCTCCAGTGAAGGCATGGCCCCGAAAGCCAAGAAGAGTTCAGTGACATGACACTGGAATGGGTTTTGGAGGCCCATCGTGATGTTCTCCACCCCGGCTCTGGCCGCAGGAGGTCCAGCAATCAGGGCTTATAATGAGATGCTAAAGTATTGAAATTAGGCTCCTGACGTGCGGCAGCGTGACATGCCACCCGCCGTTGAATGGTGGATTAGATGATGATGGCGTGAAACCCATTTTTGTCATATTGTACTTCTCGCCATATTGTATACCCCCCACCTGCAATGACATCTGATGGCTACAGGGCCAGAAGATTTTGGTCAATATCTCCAATCTGTCTACCTAACTGAAGTTCCTCATCCCTGGAACTATTTTTGGTGAAATATGAAACATTCAAAATCACATGGGTTCCTGCTGTCACTCCCAGAGGCTCACCGGAGCAGTGCCGGAAGCCCACCTGGAGATAAATCTGTCATCTCCTATCTTGTTTGTGCGCATCACCTGTCGGCTGGTTCCAAAGTGACTTTGGCAGAACTAAATGAACAACTCATCCGCTAGGTCTCTTAGTTGGAGAATAGTACATGACTTAGGCCAACTAAAGCTGAGGAACAAGAAATGTACCAAAATAATTTTCCCCACTGCTTACTAAAGTTCAGACAGCATTACGACACCTTAGAGTAAGTAAAGCTCTACGCTCACTGGCGCTGATCACAAAAATGCCATTCTTCATGTGTAAGTCTTTGCGGTGAGTTACATTGGCTCAGCTGATGTTAACATACATGCACTTTCAACTGGGGTTAACGGATATAGATTAGAAATGGGAAGCCTTTTTTTGCTCTCAGATTTGGAGATGCTGAGCGCTCCCACATTACCCCAGCTAACATCCGTTAAAATTCAGCGCAGACCTGGATATCGGACATCAGTCTTTCATGATTTGTTTGACTCAACTATTCACTAAACAAGAAGAAAAATGACTGACGCTGTTTGGTATCCACTCCCATTACACACAGATTGCTGATTATTTTGCACAGTGTTTCTGATAACTTACCCACTTGGGCATTTTTCCTGCATGGGGATCATGGTGATGAAACTGAAGCACCAACACAGTGACGACCACAGACAGGCCCACGATGAACATGGTACTTGCGAAGTATCGAGCTGTAAAAACAACACAACATTTTATCAGTGTGATACTGGACTCAATGCAAGTTTCAAGTTGTTCCTTTACATTTTCCTGCTAACTTCTCTACTCCTGTTCTGAATGGATTGCCTTGTCCTGGGGCTTTGGCTTCACAAACTTTACTAATCCCTTGGCTTCTCAGCTAACTGGTGTCACATGTAACCTGAGGCAGTGAGTTACACTGGGCCATTAAATATGAAGGGCATTGTAACTGAGCCAATCCTGTCCTCACTGGATACACACGCACAGACACATTGCCTAAATGGAGACACTAGATCAAGATCAAAATGTGAATTCCACTTGATTCTATTCCCATCTTTAGTCCTGGGGCCTTGACATTAATTGTATGTTAACTCACCATAGATTGGAAACTGAAATGAGGACCTTTTAGTCGGTATGGCTTAGTGAGTGAAGCCTTTGCCCATTGGACTTGCATCTTTCATCAACAAACGGTATTAGCCATTCTGGTCTCAGTTAAAGAGTAAATATATCCTGTTGAACTACCACACAATCCTGATTCAGATTGTTATTGGAGTAAAAAAAAGTTCTTATCCTTTTCAAAACCAGTGAACCAATGGGTAACAAAAATGTTTTTTCATAGCAAAGCTGGAGAAAGAAAGACATAAATCAATGTGCTAACTGACAACCCCTCATTGTACCTTCATGATCTGAAGGCTGTATCCATTCAAATACAAATTTGATTTTTTTTCAGAAAATAATATTTTAATACACAGTATTTGACTAATTTAGTACATGACTCTAATAAATGTAGCATGCTTTGGGCCTATGATTCCCAAAACGTTCGACGATTGGGGTTTTCCTCACCTCATGCTTGGGTCTGTTGTGGACTGTTTGATCAATTTCCATTAATAGTCAAAACTCCATTATTAATGTAATATGTGAAAACTAGGATGGTAGGAGCTGAACAAGATGGACTTTGGTCCTTATTTTCTACCAGCAATTCCTATGTTCCTGTAATTTAGCACTCACTCCAAGGACTCCAAGTCTGCTACAGACCTTTAACCTGCCTCTTGTTTCCTCCAATGGTTCTTTTACCTGACACATCCAATTGGTTTTGTGTCTCATACTGGCCCTTTATCCTTGAGTTGCACCAGTTCCACATGCTCAAGTCTCTGCCCTTGGCCTGAATAAAACCTCATGGAAGATGTCCTCGGGATGCTAACTTGAATCACAATAATTGCATTGCTTTGATTTTTAAACGTAAGGTGGTATGTTAATTATTGATAAACTTTATAGTAAGATTTTACACCCACAGAGTGGTTAGAATTTGGAAATAGCTACCACAAGGAATAGTTGAAACTAATAGCATAGATTAATTTAAGGGGAAGCTCGATGAACGCATGAGAGGGAAAGGATTAGAAGGATATGCTGATGGAGTTGGATGAAGAGGACCAGGAAGAGCCTCATGTGGAACATAAACAGCATAGAATTATTGGGCCAAATGGCCTGTTTCTGTGCAATACAGTATGATATTTTATTGGATGATTATAGAAAATCCCTAGTTAGTTTAAGGTCAATCATAAACAATGGAACATCCCCCAAACCAAACCATTCCCCACATACCTCATTGTTTTTTTTAAAGCTTTTTATTGAGTTTAAAGAGAACAAAGACAAACCCAGATAAAATAAAATCTAATGTAGTTTAATAATTAGGGATATTTAATCTCACTTGCTCTTAAAATATCTGATTATTACACAATATCACACTCAAAATTTAACAAAAACATGTCATAACTAAAACAGACGACACAAATTGACAATGGAGGAGGAAAAATGGGTCTAGACTTTTCAACCCTGTATAGGATTTGGAAAGCACATGAAATGAAATGTTTTTTGGCTCATCAAATCTGTCTTTTCCACAAATCAGAAACAAAGGTGACATAATACGTAGAAGCAAAACAATAGGAGAATCAAGGAGTTAATATATAATTTCCAGAATGGTATTTCTTATAGACTTTGTCATGCAACAGGCCCTGTGGTGGCAGCAATCAGATTGGACTGTCAAAATACTGTATGTGGTCACCAAAAGTTTCAGTTCACTCCTGAATACTGTTGCTCATGTGCCAGAGCCAAAGATCATACGCTATAGCATCTACTTCTCATGTTTTCAATTATTCATGACCAAAGTCACAATCTGCAGGAAGTATTGCATATGATTCTTATTAGAATTTAATCACATACCGTCTGAGCCCTGCAACCTTCTGAGAACTCTATGTTCTTCCAATTCTGGTCTCATGAGCATCCTTGATTTTAATCACTTCACAGCCACTGGTGCCTTCTTTACCATAAGTTCTGTAATTCCTTCTCTAAACCTCTCTGCCTCTCTACTGCTTTACACTCCTTTAAGACACTGCTTAATACCTACCTCTTTGATCAAGCTTCTGCTTACCTGTCCTAACATTTCCGTATGTGGCTCGGTGTCAAAGTTTGTCTGATATATATATGTGGGTGTGTGTATATAAAGTAGATTTAAATGTCCTTATTTATCACGATTCTTCACAGCTAATTTGGATAGTTCCCGAAAAGGGACACAGGGATTGTGATGCATGGCTATTTGGTGCCCATAGATTGCAATGTAGGCAGCATGCCGATTCCGCACTGCCCGTTGATTTGAATGATTATCGCATCCAGCTAGCGCTAAGTGCTCTGTTGATTGGTTGGATGCATCAGCAAGTACTGATATTGTGAGTGGTTAGCATCACTTATAGCTAGCCTGCACTGCTTAAAATTAGCCTCTGAAAGGACAGGTGCAGTGCAGCTGGAGCAGATGCTGCCAGTTGTGCAGAATCTGACCTATTAAGCAATGAAAAATGGCACAACATCGGGGAGCAAACAGTCTCCAAGGTTTTTGGAGGGCAACTTGCTCCCTGAATAACCTGGATTGTTATGGTCTTCTACTGAGAGCCTTTGTGATCCTCCTCCTCCCTCATCCAGCAACTAGCCCTGATCTGTGTCATTTTTCAAGTCATGTCATATTCTAAAGGGTATTCCTTCTTGTGCATCCGTGTCTGGCAGCATTGATTTGTGAAGAAGCCTTGAAGTCAGCAAAAAGTCCTTCAGTGCCTGCAGCAGTCTACAACTGCCACATCACTCACTATAGACCTGTTCCATTTGAAACAACTATAGAAAGTAACCAAACACTTGTATAATCATCACAACAACCAAATCAACCAGTCAGAAACTAACCTGTAAATAATGCTGATGGGGAATCCTTCCAGCTGTTGAAAGTGTGTTCTGCTATGCAAGATTATGAGAGGGGATTATTAGCTGGAGCACTGAGTTCCAAAAATGGCCCTGCTGGCATCAAATCAGCTTTGCACACTAATTGACAATGTAATCTTCTGTCTGCTCTACACACTTCCAACATAAGTTCACTGTACGTATGCTAAAGCTCTCACCTATATAGCATCCAGTGCTAATCTCCCTAAAAGAGTGCCTGCATGCCACAAGTACCCTATTGAAGCTCCACCAGCACTTGTTGTGTACACAAAATGGGTGTCCGATTTCTCTCCCTTAATTTCTTTCACCATGATCCATATCTCTCTGAGGCCTACACTGCATGTTAGGTGTCAATTTGAGATTGTCATAGAGCATATAGACTACATATGCAATTACACCACCCATAAACAAAGGGAGTAATGTACAATCTGCAAAACTACAAATAATGTATAAAATGAAATAGACGAAAGAGTTCAGTGAAACTGAGTCTAGGGTTTGGTTCCCTCATGTATTTCAGGCAAATTTTGTAAGTTCTAATGACAGGGAAACAGACAGATCAGGAAACCATGGTATAAACTTTAACCCTCAGCATCGGGAAGTATGAGATCAACAATCCTTGACACACTCCTTCCGACGTTTCCTATCCATTGAATTCAGGTTCCCCATCATTGGCAGCAACTCTGAAAATCCCAGCTTTAGTATTCTGAATTGTGGATTCACAGAGTCGACTAGCACAAATCAGGTCCCGGGGAAGTTCTGGAACCAAAACTGAAAATATTTTGCATGCAAATCCACGCTTTGCTTTATGCCACGCATAATCCCCATTAAGGTCTGCTCAACTGAGGATCAGATTTGTGCTGAGGAGAGACTGCATTATGTTAGTGCATAGGTCACTGTTTGTTCATTAAGCACTCTCACACACCCAAATGCACATTCAACTTAGTTGTTTTACATCACTTCATCTGAAATTTGCATAAGCCAGCAAATGGAATCATGCAGTATTAATGTACAAATTAATAAAACATAAACTTTGCAAACATTACAGGATATACTGTAGTTTCAAGGCTCATGTTAACTTAGCAGCTGAGCAGTCATTACTAATCCCTTTAAAATAATTTTGGTGACTGAGGAGCAAGTTCTTGATGAACAGGATGTTTATCCTGTGATGTTTGTGTTTAATGTTTATGCTTTTTTGTAAAAGGACATTTTAGTTAAAAAGAATTGTTATATAAAAGCTGACATAAAGGTGTGCTAAGTCCTGGATGTATTGCCCTCTGGTGGAGAATAAGGAATAAAGGAACCTAAAACAAAAACAGAATTACCTGGAAAAACTCAGCAGGTCTGGCAGCATCGGTGGAGAAGAAAAAAGTTGACGTTTCGAGTCCTCATGACCCTTCGAAATAAAGGAACCTCATGTTTTTTATACATGAATTTGGAGTTCAGAAGCAGAGCGCTGTGTGTGAAAGCTTGTGGACATTTTGAAAAAGCACTTCAATCCCAGACCAGCAATTATTACCAAGAGATTCAAGTGTCACCGAAGAGAACAGCGTGTTAGTGAGTCAGTTTCCCAGCTCCTGGCTTAGTTGAGAAAATTAGCAGAACATTGTGACTTTAAAGACTACACGGAATAGGTGTTGCATGATTGCTTGGATTGTGGACTAAGAAAGAAATGAGCGTAGATTGTTAGCAGTGCAAGAATTGACACTGAAGAAAGCATTCGAGATTGCACAAATATTAGAAATGGCAGAGAAACAAGCTGGAGATTTGAAAGCGCGTTCTAACAATGCCAAAGTTAAAATTGTAAAGTCAGGGTATATTCGCTTCCAAATGTGTTACCGCTGTCATGGAATAGGGCATAATGCAGAAGCCTGTAAGTGGAAAACTGCTGATTGTCGCTACTGTGGAAAAACAACACATGCAGTGTGCATGTAGATCAAAGGTTGATCACAGTAAAGCAGTACCGCCAAGAAAAGGGTATCACGAGGAGCACACAGACAAGTCACACTTGAAAATAAACAGGAAGTTTAAAAAGACGCACTACTTGGAAACAAAATACAAAAGTAATGCAAGTCCAGGCAAGACAGAAAATGAAACTAACAGCAACAACGAGGAAAAACAATTGTATTGCATTCAGTCTGATCTGAAACTAGATGAAGGACTAAAAGTTGGTATTGCCTTAAATGGTAAAATGGTTGAAATGGAGGTTGATACTGGAAAATCTGTTTCTATTGCTTCAGAGAAGATTTTCAAGAAATGCCCAGTTGAGAAAGCCCTCCTCCAGCTTAGTACCTACACTGGTGACCCAGTGAATATACTTGGGAAAAGTTCATTCAAGCTAAATATGGAGATCAAATAGCAAGTTTGCCACTTTTCATTGTGAAAGGGGATCATCCATCACTTAAGGACAGGAACTGGCTAAAATAAATTTGGTTGGACTGAAATAAAATAAATAAACTGCATTGCAGCCCCATGTTGCAGTCCTTGTTAGACAAGCATACTGATGTCTTGAAAGAAGGTCTTGGAGTTACTAAAGACATTGAAGCCAAACTTGCTGTGAAAGCTGAAACTTCTCCAACATTCTTCAAACTACGTTCAGCTCCCTACTCAATGCGACAGGAAATTAAGCAGAAACTAGAATGACTTGAACGTTTTCAGATAATTGAGGAAGTTGATTATGCAGAGTGGCAGCTCCAATAGTCCCAGTAGGGAAGGATGATGGGTCTATCATAATATGTGGTGACTATAAAATCACCATTAATCCTTTCCTAGAAGTGAATCAATATTCTCTACCAAAAATTGAGGACTTGTTTGCTGCTCTGAATGGAGGTGAATTATTCACAAAGCTTGATCTATCACAGGCATTTTTGCAAATGCAGCTGAGTGAAGATTCTAGGAAGTATGCAACCATCAGCATACACAGAGGTCTGTATCAATAAAATGACTACCATTTGAAATAGCATGGTCACCAGCCTTATTCCAGCAGGGCGTGGACAAAATACTGCAGGGCCTCCCTGGTGTAATCTGCTTCCAAGATGACACGCTCATCGCTGGGAAAAACCTCCCAACTCATTTAGAGAACCTAGGCAGGGTCCTGTGTAGACTGGAAAAACACAGAATCTGCTGTAAAAAAAAAAATCCAAATGGTCATTCCTGAAGCCCTCAGTGGAGTACCTGGGATCTGTGATTGATGAAACTAGCCTCTCAACCTCACTCAGAAAGGTGAAGGCAGTGGCGAATGCACCACAGCCCAAAAATGTTAAGGAGCTTTGTTCGTTTTTGGGACTTGTAAATTATTATGGCAAGTTCACTTCCAGTTTGGCTACCAAGGCAGCACCACTGAATAATCTGAAGAAGAATGCAAAATGGGATTAGTCATAAATCCGTCAGGAAAGTTTCAAGAAACTCAAGCAAGAGCTTACTTCTGCTAAAGTCCTGGCACATTTCAATGAAAAGTTGCCTCTCAGCCTGCCTTGTAATGCATCTGGATATGGTGTTGGAACTGTCATCTCCCACACATTTCCTGATGGCAGTGAAAGGCCTATTGCATAAGCCTCATGCACATTCTCCAAGGTAGAACAAAATTATGCTCAAATTGAAAAGGAATCTCCTGGACTAATCTATGGAGTCAAGAAGTTCCACCAATATTTGTATGGGCGTAAATTCAAGTTAATTACAGACCACAAGCCTTTGACTGGTTGCTCAGCCTGAAGTCACAAACCCCGACACTTGCCGCTGCATGCCTACAAAGGTGGACACTGATCTTATCTGCTTACCAATACGAAATTACATTTCGCTCGACTGAGAATCACGGAAATGCGGACGCACTTTTCAAACTTCCGTTACACCACAGCTCCACAATCCAGTGAAGTGAAGTCACTGCTTTCAACGCAAACTAGATAGGCATGTTTACCTGTTAAAGCGGATCAAATTCGGTTTGCAATGCAAAGGGATTCTGTGCTGTTCAAAGTTTACCTGTACACACAGAAGGGTTGGTGTGTACCTCAAGAAGTGACTACTGAGCTTAAACCTTACTACATGCGTAGATTTGAGCTGACTTTGCAAAACGATTGTTTGTCATGGGGAATCAGAGTTGTTATTCCTCCAAAACTCCAAACACAAGTATTAGAAGAATTTTACCTCTGTCACATGGGAATCGTCAAAAAATGAAAGCATTAGTTCATCTACATGAATGGTGGCCACACCTGGACATCAAAGGCACGGTCAGCGATTGCCTTCCATGCCAAGAAATGAAGTCTTCTCCTACACCTGCCCTATTACATCTATGGCCTGACCACCCATGGCAGAGACTTCATGTGGACTTTGCCGGACAACTTCTCATGCATACATTCCTGATTGTGGCCTCATGTTATTCCCATGAATGCTTCAGCAAAGACCATTGATGCTCTTCGGAATGTGTTCACTACTTTTGGATTGCTGGAGCAGATTTTGTCTGACAGTGGCAAAAAGTTCACATCATGTGAATTTCAAACATCCCTGAAAAACCATGGGATCAAGCAGATTCTCATCTTGCCTCACCACCCATCCTCAAATGGTGAAGTGGAGTGCTTTGTTCAGGCATTCAAAACAGCCATACTGAAAGGGAGGCGGCAAACAGATTGGAAGTTGAAGCTGAGAAATTTTTGATGATGTATCAAAATACTCCATATTCAACAACAGGCGTATCTCCTGCTGAGCTGATGTTTGGAAGGCGACTGCGTACCAGAATGGATTTGCTGTGTCCGGATTTGAAAGGAAAGATTGGTTCAAGACAATTTGATCAGCAAAGGTCACATGACACAAGTAAACCAGCTCATGAGTTTAATCTGGATCAGTCTGTTTGGGTCTGAAATTACTGTGGGACACCAACGTGGCTCCTGGGAAGAATCATCAAGCGTCAAGGGCCACTGACCTATGATATTGATTCTTCTTGTGGAATCTGGAAGAGACACACTGAGCAGATTAGAGAAGCCAAATCCAATTAACCAAATTTCCAGGGGTCTCCAGTCACAGTGGAAGGTTTCTGGGAAACATCTGCTCCAGTTGGTGAAACCCGACTTGATTCAACTGACAAACCTGTAGCACCTGTAGCTGCAACTGTTGAACCTGAACAGAGGCAAATGGAACAGCAGAATCTTCCATTTCTAAGCAAACAAACTGAGATACCTAAGCCAACATTCCTCTTTAGACCAAAGCAAATCTGCAAACCACCTGACCAATGTGTTCCTGGCTAAAGGGCAAGGAAACGTAATGTTTGTGTTTAATGTTTATGCTTTTTGTAAAAGGACATGTTAGTTAAAAAGAATGGTTATATAAAAGCTGACAGTAGGGTGTGCTAAGTCCAGGATGTATTGCCCTCTGGTGGAGAATAAGGAATAAAGGAACCCTACTGTTTTTCAAACAGGAAGTTGGAGTTCAGAAGCAGATAGATGTGTGTATTCTTAATTGTTAACCAGTGACAAAATCCTTCATTACCCTTTCCAATTCTTTCATTTATTCTTTATTAAATTTGAGTTAAAATGTACAAGAACACAAGTTATAAAATATGTGAGTATATTCAGGTGATGTACAATAGATAAGTATTTTAACAAAGCAAATGACAGAGATTTGTTTCTGTTACAGAGGAATCAATGCCATTTTGAAGATTGAAAATGGCCATCTTAGATTGTGGGTTGAATTTTGTCACTGAGGAACGAGTCCCACAGCGGCCAATTAACAGGCTGCAGCTGGGTCTGCAATCCAGTTGAGGACAGCAGCCCAGCCTCCCCTATACCCCCCACTCCCCACCGTAATGCTGTCAGCCCAATCAGTGGGCCAGCAGATCTGTAGCCACAGCAATGACCAGAGCTGAGGCTGCAGCCTGAGGGAAAGGACACCTCAATAGCAAGATACCTTTGAAGGCATTACATTTTTCTGAGGAAGTCAGGGCCAAGCAGGCAGATCACAGTGACAATGGGGCAGAGGAAGAAGAGTTCCCCCTGCACAACAGGTAGTGTGCCCTCCTCACTCAGGCACAATGCCCACAGGGGCACTGGTGTAGTGTTCAGTGGTTTGATTGATCTGTGTTTGATTATGTTATTCTGGTAACTGATCCATGTACAGTGTGCTGGGTTGCTTAATTCTGAGGGTGGAGCTAGAGAGCTAAGAAAACTGAGAAGATTCTGGAAAGACCTGAGTCTCTGAGCTGCGACCATGTGTGTAGAAAATCCTGGGAGTTCTGAGATTTTTGAAAGTACTGTAAATAAACCTGTTACAGATTTAGAAGTAGAATAATTTCTGCATTATTCTGAGACAAATCAGGCATATAAGACATAAAGCAAACCGATGAATACATAACAGCTGGCAATATGCCATGGTGCTAAGAGGACATTAGGATCCCTACTTGATGCCTTTCCCAACCATATTTTCAGCCCTCCCACCTCCCAGCCCATCTCCAAAGGGCTGGGAAAATTTAGACTAATATCATTATAAATCATTTTGATGCCATGATATGATGTTTTGAGTTGCCAGTGTCACATTGTTGTTAAAGGCTGTTCCAACAGATTTGCAGACAAATTTTGATATCCACAGAGGAGACAATGCCAGCTCGTGAAATGTGTGGTGTGGCGCAGCAACCATTTAACTGAGTTGAAGTAGGTGCATTATAGTATACCCTACATCATCACCAACATGCATACCAATCATTAAAAAAATAAATTTACCAAATATGTTTTGTGGCGATACTACTCCTTTAAATAAATTACTTTTAAGAAATTGACAGAGACCTCAATAGTCCATTGCCAAGGAAACTGCATGACTTTTAAATGAAAATGTTCTGTTTCATTAGCATTGAGGAGAACTGGAATGATTAAAGAAAGGTATCTCATATTGAAATTTTCCCAAGGCACATATTCATGGAGAGGCCTTGAGGACCTCTTATTTATTTTCTTAGATTGCTGAAGTGTTAGAGCCTGGAGCTGGGGAAACAAAGTTGGCATTCATTTTTGCAGAATGATCACACATCTCTCTTCCATCATGTATTCAGTTTCACTGCCACCAAATCTGAGGGGTTTGTAGATATGCTACAGTATTCTTTACTTCCCTTTTGATGCAGTCATCACAACATTTTTAACTCTTCTACCGTATGCACACAAACCCCAAAACCTTATCGTTCATTCCAACACTCCCACAGCGCAATCAAATTAAACAAGAAGCAAGGAATCTTCCTGTTGATTAGTCCTGATAAGAGAAGTTCTGACATTCACATAAAAGGGAGCATGGACAGATTGCTAGACTAAAAGATAAAATGGTCCACTTTTTGATGCAAAATGCATTTGCAGTAACTTAGTGCTTTGTGTTTTTAAATACACCTGAAAATTGAACATCCAGTAGAAAATTTCCAATGTGCCAACTTTTATTGTCAAGCTCTCAGGTATCTGCTGTGTGCAATTCCATCAAAGAGAAACCTAACTTACTGAGCCACAGATCAGTATTTATGGTTGTGTCATCCTACGTAAGCACAGTTTTCAACATGGGTCCCTGAGTGGATGCAGAGGAAATTCATCAGACTGAAGGTTTTAGCTATAAGGTTAGGTGAAGAAGCTGGGTTTGTTCTCCTTGGAGCAAAGGCCATTGAGTGGAAATTTGATAGAGGTGTACAAGATCAGGACAGGTTTAGATAAGATAGATAAAGAAAAGCTGTTCCCATTAACTGATTGTAAAAAGACTAGGGATATGCATTTAAGATTTTGGCCAAGAGATGCAGGGGGAATGTGAGGAAAAACTTTATTTACACAGCAAATGGTGATGACCTGGAACTTGATACCTTGGAAAGTATTACTGGCAGAGACAAGCAATATTTTTATGAAGAAACTTGCACTTGAGGGAAATAAATATGCAGGGACAGAGCGGACACATGGATTGCTTTACAGAGTGATGATGGGCTGAATGGCCCCCTCCTATGCTATAATGATTCCATGACTCTAGGCTTTGTACAAAAATGAAAACACGCAAGTCCAAATTTCAACAATGACAACTTTACCTGTATAGGGTCAGCACAGAAAAATGCCCTGAGGCAATTTAAAGAGGCTTCAGGGAACATATTTGCAACACGAAGACAGGAATGATTATGAGGGCTGATCAAAAGCTCAATCAAAGAGGTATGTTTTGAGGAAGGCCTTAAAGGAATAGAGGAAGGTGGAGAGGCTGAAAACATTTCAAAACATGGGGCCTTAGCGGCTGAATGTGAAACTGCCAAACATAGGGTGAAAGATGGAGAGTGGTTGCAGAAGAGATTTGAATCATAGGAACAGAGAGTTTGGAAGATGCTGGAGGCATTGGAGGGCTTTAAACACGGGGAAGAAATTTTGGAATTTAGGGAGTTGTTGCAGATTATGAAGGAGAGGGGAGGTTAGGCTGTGGGACACATTCCTTCTAAGCTGCATTAATCCACGGGCTGGCAGCAATGAGGAATGTGCCGCAGCGGGGACAAATAATCTGTGCACAAGCAGTGTTCCCTTCAAGACGTGTGCATGTGTGGCTGCGCTGCAATCTTAAAGGAATCGTGTGCACAGTACAATAAACAAGCCATGCACCGTGAAGAGAAATTAGAGGGAACTTATAGGTAGCACATTTTGGATGAGCTGAACTTATAGGGACTGGATAAATAAATAAGTACAAGTGGAACTACATAAGTCCGGTCTAATGGAATTGGTGGAAGAGGATAGCAAAATAAATTACAGATATCACTTCAAGCATTGTTATTTCAATTGCCTTATTTTAAAGTTTCTAATAGAGGCAACAGGTGTTTAGTCCTCTCACTGCGTCAGTGACTACTGGCAGACTGTTTAACTGAGAGGTGGGGGGGGGGGGGTATTGGGTAGGACCATCACAGCCAATCAGATCTTAATATCCATAAATGTGCACTTTCTCTTCAATGCTAGGATTGTCATCTCTTCCCAAGGACCCTCAGTTTTTATCTTCTTTAGTCCAAGGACTGAGGCCAATTGTAGATTATCGTGGCTGGATTTTCTTCTTCAACATCTCCCCAAACTAGGTAGTATAGGAGCAGAAAACATAGGCAACTTGGGCGGAGAGGCCTACTCTTACATCCCCACCCTCATTCCCACCAGGATGACAGCATATTGCATTCCTTCACTGCCCTGACATATTTAAGTGATACCTGGCAATTCAGCAATTTTCCTAGATACCATCACGAATAAAATGAACCTCAGAGATCTGTGAAAGCTAATGGCAGTAACTAAAAATTGAATAAGTTGTCAGTCCCCTGTGGTAACAGCAGCAATGCCCCAAATGCATTAATTGGAATACTGGACCCCTTTCCTTCCATAAAAAACCCAGTCATTCATCTCTTGGAGGCTGTGGCTCAGTCTGAGGTAATCAATAAAAAAAGTGATGCTCCTTTTTTTGACACTTACAGTCCTTCTAAATTTTAAAAAAATATTCTTTGATTGGATGTGAGCATCACTGGCAAGGCCAGCATTTGTTGCCCATTCATAATTGCCCTGGAAGTGAGGGGCTTGCTAGGTCATTTCAGAAGCCAATTAAGAGTCAACCACATTGCTGTGGGTCTGGAATCACATTAGGCCAGACCAGGTAGAAAGGCAGATTTCTTTCCGTAAAAGAGATTATTAACCAGGTGGGCTATTGCAATAATTGATGATAGTACCATTGTCAATATTACTGAGACTAGCTTTTAATTCCAGATTGTATTAATTGAATTTAAATTCCACCAACTGCCATAATGGGATTTGAACTTGTTTCCCTAGAGCTTGGGCCTTTGGATTACTAGCCCAGTGACATAACAATTACTTTACTGTCTCCCCTTAAATTTAATTGGGCTCCATTCTCTTCTGGCATTGCATAACGTCTGGAGGCTGGGGTGGGAACTGAGGCAAGATCAAACTGACTCTAGGCAGTGCATAAACTTCCTGTCCTGACCACTTTGAGAAAATCCAACCATGAGGAACAGTGCAAACCATGCATGAAATCTGCAATATTTGTATATGTTCAGAGCTACACTATGCTATTCATAATCACCCATTCTTTATGTCACATCATTGAGGATGAAATCTGTTAAGTGATTTGTAGCTGAAATGCATTATGAATAAGCCAAATATACTTCCATCATTCGATCTGTTTTTCATTTCAGTGGCATTACGGGAAGTAATGAACACATTGCTGGTGTTCAGAATTGCAAGTCCAGGCAATGTGGACTCTCAAAGAAACTTTTGCACAATGTTATTTGACAATAAATTCAATGCATTACTAATAAATACATTCTGTTTGATAAACTCCACTCAGCCAAGAGTATGAACAGTACCTTCATTTCACAAGCACTAGTCATATGAAGCTGGACTTGCATTTCCTTCAGGAATCTCTTCAGAATCTGGGACAACTAAGCATCATCCTGCTTTTTATTATTTTAATATTTCAAGACCATTTTACTCAGAGAACCACAAATACAATTCTGAGTCACAGGAATTTTCAATTAAGTAATGCCTAATTATAATGTGTAGAGTTTCAGTCACAATGCCAAGAGAAAGTGTTTGTTATTCTAATGAGCTGGTTTCTTTGTGCCTCCCCTCCATTTATTAATTATTTTATAGTTACTCCCTCACCATGTGAGTACATTGCCAACTTATTCCAAGGCCTCTGACACTGTCTTCTCAAATGCTAAATGACTCATGTGCCTAATTTTTAAATGATTGTGCAGGCAGGACCGGAGGCAGATGGGTCTCCAACTTCCCAACTTCAAGTGGCATGCTGATCTCCCACCATGATCCTGCTGGCCATTTTCATTCTGAGATGAGCGGGAGGGGTGATAGTTACCCACCCACAAGCAACAGGTAGCTAATTACACCAATTAAATGGCCTATTAAGGCTACTCAGCAGAATCCGACACTGGCCGGCGTATGGGCCCGCAATGAGGCCACAACACATCCAGGGGTTGGGGGTGGGCACCTGGTAGCAGACCAGGAGGAGGGGAGAGCACTCCATTCACCTGATGGACCCACTCCCTCCCCAGACACACATGCACACACCCCCACCCTTGCGGCCACTAGACATCCACCAGAGGAATGGGCAAAAACACTGGCCTCACTCATGACAATTAAAAAAAAATGATTTTTCTATTGGCGAATCAGGTCTAAATGCCCTTGAGAAGGTAGGGGTGAGCCGCCTTCTTGACCGCTGCAGTCACTGTGGTATATTAGACCCACAATGCTGTCAGGAAGGGAGTTCCGGGATTGTAACCCAGTGACAGTGAAGGAACAGCTATATAGTTCCAAGTCAAGGGAGGAACTTGCAGCTGGTGGTGTTCCCATGCATCTGTTGCCCTTGTCCTTCTAGGTGGTAGAGGTCGTGGGTTTGGAAGGTGCTATTGAAGGAGCCTAGGTGAATGCAACCAACCCACTGAGTCTGTAGGATTGAGAAATTTACCCTCACAGTCCCCATTTACTTCACCTGAGCTAAGTATATAGATATCAGTCCATTTCTCAAAGACTAATGCAGTTTGTGCACCTTTTCTATAAGGTCTTTGTCTTGTTTATAAGGTACTTCTTTTAAGAATTTGCAGTCCTGTTAATGAAGGCTTAATTCTCCAAAATCTATTACTTAATTGATAACAATCGCCATTAGGGGTATGGGGAGAGAGCTGGAGTATGGCGTTGAAATAGAAGATCAGCCATGATTATATTGAATGATGGAACAGGCCCAAAGGGCCGACTGACCTACTCCTGCTTCTATTTTCTATGTTTCTGGAATCATATGAAGGGAATAATGCTGGCAGAATTAGGTCAATCTACTTTAAGGACATGGGTAAATTTTCATCCTCAACTGGGAGGATTGAGTGGGATTAGGGCAGGTGCTGAAATTTCAAAAATGTGCTTCTCAATGCACGCAAGATCCTGCAACTGCTGACCTGAAATGAAAGCTGAAGGCATCATCATTTCACATTCAAAGTGCAGTTAGTCTAGCTAATGGTTGGATTAATATCGTTTCAAGTATTCTGCATTGTTCCTTTCTGATACTTGTTTAGTCTAGTTCAGTGAACTTTTAAGTTCAGTAAGTATTTTTTTAAAACTCTCCATGTTGGTTTAATGTATTATTTACAGCACATTCCCAAAATGCTGAGACATTCTTCACAATCTCCAACTGTTTTAACTATTGCATACGATAAAGGAATATATTTAACACATTCAAATAACTGGAAACCTCTCTTCAAAAATAACTCACACCAAGACCTGTTCATCCATCACGCCTCTACTCAATTTTAACATTCCCACTCTTGTTTACAAATCCTTCCATGACTTTGCCCTCTCTATCATTATAACCTTCTCTAACACTATAACCCTCTGAGATCACTGTGCTCTCCCCGTTCTGGCCTTTTATTCATTACCGATTTTAATCGCTCCAACATTGGTTGCCGTGCCTTCAGCTGTCCAAAGGTTTGAAACTCCCTTCCTAAACCTCTCTGCCTCTCCATCCTCCTTTAATACCCTTCTTAAAACTTACCTCCATCCATCCTAATAACTCTTTGTGTGGCCCGGTGACAAATTTTGTTGGATAATGCTCCTATGAAGCACTTCGGATGTTTTACTATGTTAAAGGCGTTACATAAATGCAAGTTCTTGCTTTTGCTATGATATCTTAACTGCTCTGATGCTAAATTTAACTAAACACTCAGCTATTCTGAAAAGCATAATTATAAAAGGATTTGATCACGGTGTCACACTCTCAACATTAAACATGGACTCAGCCTAAATTCCAGCTTAGTTTCCTAAAATTGTCCATTGTTCAAAGCTCTTTCCCTTTCATCTTTGGATTCTGCCAGTTTCCCTCCATAAATTCATAGCTCCCATTTGATTTAATTTGGTATGAGACTGCATGCAAGGCTTTGAAATATTTTTTTTACTCCATACCAGCTTTTCCCCCTCATTCTCTCTCACGGAATTGTAAGTATATCTCCCATAACATTGCTCATTAGCAGTCCAGTGCCTGAAGTGTGACTTCTGATGTTTACGATATCCTATTTGCAGTCTAAATGCAACAGCAGTTCTTCATTAAGTTCACTGAAACTAATAAGTCTGAAGATAAACACAAAGGGGGGCATTTTCCCAGGCCAGAAGAGGCAGGTTTGGAGGTGAAGCAAGTTGGGAAAATTACAGGAATGTTGTTGGACCGAGATCCCAACCCCCTCCTGCCTCCTTTCAGGAACTGAGATCGGAGGGAAAATGTATTAGTTAAGCAGGTAATTAAGAGGTGTGTTTTGCATAGATTCCCTCTTTCCCAACAGGGGATAAATCCTACTGTATGTACCCAACCCGGCAGGTTGGAGAAGGCGAAAGCACAGCGGAGGGAGTTTCTCAGTGAAACTGACACACTGTGAAGTCTTTGATCATTTAAACTGAAGAGCTCCAGACATGGCCAGGTGAAAGTATAAAGCACTCCTTCTGTCAGAGTGCTATTACTGCCTGAAAAGTGATTGCCTAATGTTTGGAAGGTACTTTGTCTAACCAGCACCTCACCCACTTTCAGCTGCACTTCCTTCAGAAGTGCTGTCAGCCTTCAGAGCGGTGTGGAAGCAGATTATGTAGCTACACCTTTCACCTCCGCTGAGGATCTAGGGTAGGGGTCTTACAGCCGCTAAAGGCTCCAGCAGCAGCAGGAGCAGCCCCAATAGCATTACCAGCTGCATCTTCCTCAGCCACATGCCCCTCTATAGGGGCAGAGCAGATGGCAACTAAGATATAGCTGGAGGGAGGTGAAACCCTCAACAGAGGACAAGCTATCCCGAAATATGTGAGCACCAGTGCCTTAGGAGGCTCAGGCTCTCGTGGCAAGTTGCAGCTTACATCTTCATCCTCATGGTGCTTTCCCAGTGGACCAGGTAGACCGACGAGGTGCCTAGCATTGGAGGTGCGACCCCACCTCCTCCTCCAAATGCGCGTCTCTGCCTCTTGCCAAGTTTTGTAATCTCTTCTCATATAAGGAGGGAAAACAACGAAGTGTAAGTAGTCATAATGGCTTCTGTATGGAGGAGTTAACACAACCACTTGTGGAGGGTAACTGTGAGGCATGGGTCAACAGAATCATTGTAAGGTGTTGGTTGTCAGATGAGGATATGAGGTTTCTGCAAGGAGAGGAATATGTAAAGCTGCAAAATTCTTTGACCTAAAGAGTGCTGCACAGCATAATGCTGGGAGAGTCAGAATCTGGGGCTTGGCACCTCCAATTGATATGCCACTCACCTGTCATGTCCTTTTGAGATCCTGGATACTCCCGGCCCACTATCTCCAGGTTGGAGGGACTACACTGTTGCTGCTCTCTTCCTCTGCCACTTGCATCCATGCCTGCTTGGGTCTAGAGGCTGGCCTTTTCCTCCGATCCTTGGGAAAACTCACATCAGCATTGCTTTACTCATCCCCTCCTGTAGTTGTCCACTTTCATACAGAGGGCTGCCTGACATGTATAAATCACTTGACTGTCATACTGATCCCAAGTGCTCCAAAGGGAACAGGAATTGAGATCAGCAATGCCCACTCTATAAATGTATTTACATTTTGTGCAGCAGAACAAAGGAATTCAGTTATTTACATAATTGTATCAAATATATTTCTCCCTCTATCTTCCAGCATAGTTGTTCTTTTTTCTGATGTTGTCTAGACTGTAGCATTGCATCAAAGAGAATTTTCTCTCCACCGAAACTCCAATGTTCAGCATATTGAACAGGTGCATATTTGGTATATGGAACATAACATAAGAAACATACGAAACAGAAACAGGAGTAGACCATTCGGACCCTCGAGCTTGCTCCACCATTCAATAAGATCATGAATGATCTGATTGTGTTTCGATTTCCACATTTCCATCTTCCCCTGATAACCTTTGATTCCATTGCCTAACTAGAATCTAACTCAAAAACAGAATTACCTGGAAAAACTCAGCAGGTCTGGCAGCATCGGCGGAGAAGAAAAGAGTTGACGTTTCGAGTCCTCATGAAACTTCGACAGAACCTTGTTAGAATCTAACTCCCTCTGGCTTAAAAATATTCAATGACACCGCCTCCACCATCTTCTGAGGCAGAGAATTCCAAAGTTGCACAACCCTCTGAGAGAAAAAAAATTCTCCTCATCTCTGGCCTAAAAGAGTGATCCCCAATTTTAAAACAGTGCCCCCTAGTTATGAACTCACCCACAAGAGGAAATACCCTTTCCACGTCCACCTTGTCAAGACCATTCAGGATCTTGTATACTTCAATCAAATCACCCCTCACTCTTCTAAACTCCAGTGGAAACGAGCCCAGTCAGTCCAACCTTTCCTCATATGACAACCTACTCATTCCAGGTATCAATCTAGTAAACCTTCCCTGAACTGCCTTCAACACATTTACATCCTTCCTTAAATAAGGAAACCAAAACTGCACACAGTATTCGAGGCGTGGTCTCACCAATGCCCTGTGTAACTGAAGCATAACATCCTTACTGTTATGTTCAATTCCTCTCATAACAAAGGATAACATTCCATTAGCCTTCTTAAATAGGTGCTGTACCTGCATACTAACTTTTTGTGACTCCAATCTAGAACACCAATATCCCTCTGCACCTCAGAACTACGCAGCCGTTCTCCATTTAAGTAATACTCTGCTTTTTTATTCTTTCTGCCAAAGTGAACAACTTCATATTTTGTCACATTAAACTCCATTTGTTAGATCTTTACCCACTCACTCAACCTATCTACATCCATCTGAACCTCCTTACGTCCTCTCACAACATAGTTTCCGACCTACATTTGTGTCATCTGCAAATTTAGCTACCATGTCTTCACTCCCCTCATCTAAGTCATGTAAATCGTAAAAGGTTGAGGCCCCAGTACAGACCCCTGTGGACTCCACTCGTCCCATCCCACCAATCCAGAAAAGGCCCCTTTATACATTCTCTTTGATTTCTGCCAGCGAATCTCCCATCCATGCTAATATTTTACTGCCTACAACATGAGCTTTTATTTTCTGTAATAACATTTGATGTGACGTCTTATCAAATGCCTTCTGGGCCAAATACAGTACGTCTATAGGCCCCACTTTATCATCAGCACATTTTACTCCCTCAAAAAACTCCAATAGATGGGTTAAATATGATTTTTCTTTCACAAAACCATGCTGAATCTTCTCGATTACCTTGAGCTTTTCTAAGGGCCCAGATATGACCTCCTTAATGATTGACTCTAATAACTTCCCCATGACAGATGTCAAGCTAAATGGCCTATAGTTTCCTGTTTTCTGCCTCGTCCCTTCTTGAATAGGGGGTTATATTTGCTAATTTCCAGTTGGATGGAACCTTTCCAGAATCTAGGGAATTTTGGAAAATTAACACCAGTGCATCTACTACCTCATTAGCCACCTCTTTTAAGACCCTAGGATATAGTCCATCAGGACCCGGAGACTTGTCAGCCTGCAGCTCCATCAGTTTGCTCAGTACCGTTTCCCTAGTGATAGTAATTTCACCAGGTTCCTCTCTCCTGTTCACCTCAGCGCCAAGTCCCAGTAAGATAAGCTGCTCCGCAATCCCCAATCTTTATTTAGAGGTGCTCCTCAGCTCCCAACTGTCTCCCGCAGCTCCGCATCGACTCCAAGAAAGGTAGACTGCTCTACAATCCCTGGTCTTTATTTATTGGTGCTCCTCAGTTTCCAACTGTCTCCTGCAGCTCTGTGCCGACTCCTGGCAAGGTTGGCTCTGGGACCAGTGATTGAAATCAGCTTCAAAACATCTCATCAACATTTCCTGTCAACGTTGATATTTGTCACCCATGGTAAACAAAAGAAATGTCATCCCAAACAATAGATTTAAATTACTACAGTTATTGAATATATTAATCTACCTTTTTAATTTTTTCCACTGTTTGAACCATGTAAATTTATTTTGTGGTTATGTGAATAGTTACCCTCTGGGTATTTTAGCTTCACCAGGATGCAAACTACAAACCCTACAACACATCTGTCCCCTTGCCTTCCCTCTGTGCTCCTCTATCCTGCCATGTGCGCAGGCATGCCCACACAACAGAAATTGTATACTGCTGAAAAGAGAGACATATTGCCGGAGTTTTTCATGCACTCATCAGGACAAATGCAAGAATGCCAAATTTCAAATGATCACAAAAATTTATACTACTGGAGAGAAGGGGTGCTGATTGATTGGCAAGTCGACTCTGATTGGCCAAAATGCTGCCATAGAGAAAGCGGGAAACTATAGGCTCCCCATGCCTCTGGGTAATGCAAAAAAAGGGGCAAGGCTTGAATAATATCTGTTTTGTTTGCAGAGAAGGGAAATTATCAACGACAGCTGAATATCCCTGGACCAAATTAAATTACTGCCCATGGAATTGAAGAAATCTAAGAATATAACAGGTCTAACATATGGAAAATGAATTATAAGAATTTCCACCATTAAAGACCTACATCTTGATTTTAACTTGGGGCGAGGACTGTGTGGACAATGATCAATGCGATTCACCAGGAAACATTCCATAGCACATCTCTTTGGCATTCTACCACACACCATCACTTGACTGCCTGGAAATACTGCAATTTTATTTCCAATCCATCCTCAAATTTGTGTGTTTCCATTATTTTAATTTTGCAGTGCTCATTCGGATAATTTGCTTTATGGGAGATCATCATTCTAAATGTTGGAAATCTTATTGGAGCAACACCAGCTTCAGAAAACAAAGTGAAACCTATTAAGAACGACCCAGATGAAATGGTTCAGCTTGCACATAAAAAACTAATATTAAACGTTAAATCTTTAATCTGCTGTAGTTATGTACAAGCACTTGAGATTTCTGTTAGTAACATGTAGAATCTGCTATATCTTTGCAAAATATGCCAATATGTGTGAAATCCTGCATTTTGTTTTTTTTTAAGATACTTAAACCCAAGTTCAATTTCAAAAATTCTTAACTTTCCCCTTTTTAAAACAGCAGTAGGGTTGAACTCACAGTTCCTTGCCTTTGCAATCTTTTAATCTGAATTGACAAATTATAGATCTATTCTACTTACCAATGCCGTACAGGTAGCCTTAAGACTGGACACACTTACCAATCAATGGGACAGAGTCAGATGTTGCTGGCATTATCTCTGCCACAAGCAGCATAAATACTGTTAAGGATAACAGCACAGTGATCCCTGTAGGACAGAAAATAAGTGAAGATGAAATAGTATAGCAGTCATAAGTTACACAGCCTAGTCCAAACAATAGTATTAATATGTTTCCTTGAAATAATAGCTAAAACAACCATCTCAGCACTCTTTGCGTCAGGTGAGCTGCAGGTGATAGACTAGGGCAGGGGTGGGGAACCTTTCTCTTATCACAGGCCATTCACACATAGACATAATCAGTCATAAAAATCAACTTAATTGAGAATATAGAAACATTCGACTCACCCGCTGTTTTAATGTCCTGGCTGAATTTGAATATTATATTGTTAAATATTATTGTAGTAATTTAGCTGACGCTTTTAGCTGAAGCAAATTCGTAACAATGATGATAAATGCTATTTCGAAGACTCTACTGTCATAGGTCTATATTTTTAGAAAAACTTGCTGCGGGTCGGATGGAATTGAACAATGGGCCAGATCCAGCCTACGGGCCCCCTGTCCCTGGACTAGGACATAGAAACATAGGAAGATAAGAAATAAGAGCAGGCGTAGGCCATTTTACCCCTGAGTCTGCTCCTCATGGCTGATTTGATTGTGGCCTTAACTCCACTTCCCTGCCTCCCCAATCACCTGTGAATACCTAATAGATCAAAAATCTACCTAGCTCAGCCTCCACTATATTGAATGATCCAGCCACTCGGGTAAAGAATTCCGAAGAGTAACAACCCACAGAGAGAAGAAATTCCTTCTCATCCCTGTCTTAAATGGGAGAACTCTTATTTTAATCTGTGCAGCCTAGTTCTAGATTACCCCAGGGGGGAAAAAATTGGTCTGGATTTTATGCCCCCCCCCCCCCCCCCCAATCCCCCCACCACCAAACCGGGCATGTTTTCAGTGGGATGGTGGCACGTAAAATATGATAGTGGGTAGCCCACTCCTTTCCTGCCCACCTGTGAGCTGTTCCCCAAAACATGATGGCAGGGAGTGGTGGGGGTGGGCGCTGAAATTGGCAGCCTGCATGCCATTTTTAAAAAGCCAATGGACCCATATATTGCATGCCCATGCCATTATATGGTTAAAAGACATGAAGGATGGGGGGGTTATGTCCTTTGGGGTGTGTCCTCTGCACAACAGGGACACCCACCCCATAGATGTAGATGTTAGCCCCCACTTTGTTCCCTCCTGGCTCCAAAACCTGCGCTCTCCTGCAATGCATCACCCCACTCCTTAGTTTGCCTGATCCCTTTCTGCCCTAAAAGCCCAGGATTCATCTCACTCCCGATGCCATTGATTTTCCTTGTGGGTCTCCTTGCAGTCCCAGCAATGCCCACTGCTGAGTTCTGGCACTGCTGGAGCTGTTGGCCAATCAGATTGGCCAGCAGCTCTCAAGGGCACAATATCCTCCCACTGAGGGGTGCAAGTCCGACCCGCACCTGCTTAAGGGTTCCGGCAGAGTGTTATTATTGCAGGGTGGCCCTGTTGAGGGGCAGTCAGTGGTGCATCCCCCCCCCCCCCACCCCCCCCAACCAACCAACCAACCAACCAACCAACCAACAACAATCGCCATAAAAATTCAGCCCATCCTCTCAGCATTTAGCCGGCCACACCAGAATCTTATTTGTTTCACTAAAATCACCTCTTGATTATTCTAAACTCCAATGAGTATAGGCCCAACCTGCTCAACCTTTCCTCATAAAACAACTCCTTTATCCTAGGAATCAACTTAGTGAACTTTCTTTGAACTGCTCCAATGCAGGTATATCCCTTCTTAAATACGGAGACCAAAACTATATGCAGTAGTCCAAGTGTGGTCTCATTGATGCCCTATACAACTGTAACAAGACTCCCCTGCTATTATACTCCATCACCTTGCAATAAAGATAGACATTCCATTTGTCTTCCTAATTACTTGCTGCACCTGTACGCAAACTTTTGTGATTCATGTGTGAGGACACTCAGATGCTACAGTGTCTCTCCCCTGAAATATGATTTTGCTTTTCTATTCTTCCTGCCAAAGTGGATATTTTTCTACATTATACCCCAGCTGCTAAATTCGTGCCCACTCACTTAACTGATCAATATCCCTTTGCAGAATCTTTGTGTCCTTCTCAGAAATTGCTTTCCTAACTATCTATCTTTGTATCATCAGCAAATTTGGCTACAATACATCAGTCCCTTCATCCAAATCATTAATATAGATCATAAATAGTTTCGGGCCCAGCAATGATTCCCTGTGGCACTCTGCTAGTTATAGTTTGCCAACCTAAAAATGATCCATTTACCCTGACTCTCTGTTTCCTGTTAGTTATCCAATCCTCTATCCACGCCAATACATCACCCCAACACCATGAGCTTTTATCTTTAATGTGGCACCTTATTGAAATGCTTTTTGGAAATCCAAATAGTCTAAATCTAGTAGTTCTCCTTTTATCCACCCGGCTTGTTACATCCTGAAAGAACTCTTAAGAAATTTGTCAAAAAATGATTTCATTTTCATAAAACCATGTTGATTCTGCTTGATTACGTTATAATTTTCTGAATGTCCTGCTGCTACCTCTTTAATAATGGATTTTGGTATTTTCCCAATGACAGATGTTAGGCTAACTGACCTCCAGTTTCCTGCTTTCTGTCTCCCTCCTTTCTTTAATAGAGGTGTTATATTTGTGGTTTTCCAAACAGCTGGAAACCAATGCATCGATTGTCTCTGCAGCCGCTTCTTTTAGGACACTAGGTTGCAGGCCATCAGGTCCAGTCTCAACTTTAGTGTCATTAGTTTGCCTAGAATTTTTTCTCCAGTGATAGTGATTGTTTTAAGTTCAAGCCTCCCTTTTGCCCCTTGATTTTCTGCTATTCTTGGGAAGATTGTTGTGTTTTCTACCATGGAAACAGGTACAAGGAATTTGTTCAAGGTGTCTGCCATTTCCTTGTTTCAAATGATTAATTTCCCAGCTTCCTCCTTTAAGGTACCAACATTTACTTCAGCCACTATCTTTTTTATACATCTGTCGATCATCTTACTTTTTTATATATTACTTGCCAGCTTACTCCCATATTTTAAATTCTACCCTTTCATTATTTTATTAGCCTGCTTTCTAAAATTTTCCCAATCTTCTGGCCTGTCAGAACCAAGATCTTCATAGCATTGTACGTTTTTTCCTTCAATTTGACACCATCCTTAATTTCTTTAGTTAGCCACAGATGTTGCATTCTTATCATAGTCTTCCTCTCTCAATGGAATATATCTTTGTTGAGAGTCCCCTTAAATGCCTGCCACAGCTTATTTACCATCTTACCTATTAGTCTGTTTTCCCAGTCCATTGTAGCCAACTCTTAGCATGCAGCATGTCCGCAACCAGGGACCTCAAATTTGAGGAAGACCTGATGGTGGCCACTTAAGTGCTTGAAGGGCCCTTGATTCTATTGGGCCTCCCCCATGGAATTGACTGAGGTTCCCTGCCTGTTTTATGACTGGTGGCTGAAACCTTTGTTACCTCCATAAGATTCCACCCTGCGTCTCTGTAACGGCTATCATTATCAAATGTATTTATTTCTATTTGTACTATCAAGTCAATTGTCATGAATGCTGCTCATATTCAGATAATGAGCCTTTAGTTCTGTCTTTTTATCATTTTTCCCTACTCTGACCTGATTTGCTGGTGCATTCTTATGTTTGTACGCTCTGTCCCTTCCCGTCACACACTTGTTCTCGTTCCCCATATTGTTACCCTGCACTGTTGCCTTGTTTATTCTCATGAACTTTCTTAGGCTCCCCTCATATGAACTCTTGAAACCAAACCCCCCAACCCCAACTTTGCTATTTAGTTTAAAGCCCTCTCCAAAGGGCTGGTTGTACGATTTGCCAGGACTCTTCCCAGCATGGTTTAAGTGAAGACTGTCTCAATGGTATGGCTCCCTCTTTTCCCAGTACTGGTACCAGTGCCCCATGAATTGAAACCCATTTCTCGTACACAATTTTTGAGCCATGCATTCAACTCACTGATCTTATTTACCTTATGCCAATTTGATCGTGGGTCAGGTAGTACCTTGGTGTTTCTGCTTTTTAATTTAACCCTTATTTGCAGTATTCCCTTCGCAGAACCTCTTTCTTAGTTCTACCTATGTCATTGGTACTTATGCACACCATGACAAGAGCACTGATTACAATCACTTTGATAACCACAAAATTCAAAAACAAAAATGCTTTTTAAAAAAGTGTACTGCACGGTATAATGGAATTATTTTTGCTGTTATTTATAATATTTTCTGATTCAGGTTCTGAAGGGCTTGCATTATCTTCATTGGCAACACAAATTCTACATTCCATCATGCAGGTACCTCAAACACCAACCGAAAGGATATCTATTAATTAGAACGCACCTAATGAAATTTTCTCCCCAGAATCAGCTGGCAACAGGAATACAAGAAGTGCCAGCCCAGATATCAAGACACATGGAATCAGCAGGTTTAGTCCATAATAGAGCGTACGCCTACGCATCAGCACTGTATAGGTCACATCTGGATAGGGCTCCTCACAACACTCATAATGGAGCTCATTCCTCTTTCCTGGTACTCCTGTAATACAATAAACACAGGCAAGTTGTACTTTTCACAAGGACATAACTATAATTCACTCTACAATGGACACTGCTTTAGAGGAGAAAATTGTCTTAGGACAGCGGGGGTAATTTTGAATTGTTTGTAAGTATAAAATGGACAATAGTGAATTGGCTGTTCTTTCCTACATCTCTCTCTGTGTCCTTCCCATTTGTTGCAGTGGAAAGGAAAATGGGGAGAGATGTTAAACCAGCTGCTGATTCGCTATCGCCAGTTTTACCATATCATATAGAGTCAAAATTGAATAGTTAATCCATTTATATCTGTCAAAATACTCTCATTTTCTCCTACAAAATTCTTAAAAAAAACTAGTCTGTTCAATTCATCAAATTATATTCAATTCATCAGATATTTGCCTGGGTTTTCCTCAGAACTGTTCACCATGACTTATAGTAATAAGAAAGCCAATGTTGCAGACTTTAGCACAATTGTTGCTCATGCTGCCTATTGACCATGCAGCAGCCAGTTTACTTCTGCCAGGAGTGAAGGGAAGAGTTGCATTTATATAGCACCTTTCACAACCTCAGGGCATTCCATAGCGCTTTCCAGCCAATTAAGCACTTATCACTGTCACTGTTGTAATGCAGAAAATGCAGCAGCCAATTTGCACACAGCAATGTAATAATGACCATATCATCTGTTTATGGTGATGTTAGTTGAAGGATTAAAAATTATGGCAAGGTTGAACTCTCCTGCTCTTCTTCAAACAACGCCATGGGATTTTTACATCCACCTTAGTAGGCAGATTGGGTCTTGATTTCATGCTTCCTCTAAAAGACAACCATAATTAAATAAGGGAAAATTAATTATGTCCTTATTGTCAGAATTGTATACAACAGTCCAGATCGGTAAAGTTTTGTGAGAGAAGTTTAAAAAGAGGAGCAGATAGACAAATCTTTAAAAGTGGAAGGACAAGTTGATAAAACTGTCCTTATAAGGTGCTAGATTTTGTAAATATGATTATAGGATTGCAATTATTAGCTTTGTTATTATTAAAATATTCTGGTATATTTTTAACTAGTCGCTTAGACCTGAAACTGCGCTTGCCACCAACTATAGCTAAAAGATACAAAGTACTCCCCCAATACTGCACTGAAGAATCAATATAAATTTTGCACTCAAGTTGCTATATTCAGACTTGAACCCACAGCCTTCTGACCCAGAGGCAAGAGAGCTACCAACTGAGCACAGCAGACAGGAAAATGCCCAAATTCAGTCCCTGCCCAATGACCTTCAAGTGACTTGCTAAATCATTAAACATAACATCAACTAGTCATTCACCTCCCATGAGCTAAATGGGTTTAGATTCCATTGTCAGACAGCCTCCCAGGGAGTTAAATCAATGGCACTTGGAACATTGGTCAGGCATTTGAAACAAACTCAACTGTCATTACTTGTTGCTGTGTTTTCTGATCATCTGTGAGTTGTTTGATAGTTTTATATTGTGCCAGGAAAGATGGCTTATGTACAGATTCCTGGATCGGTGCAACCCTCAGAGATGCAATTTTTAAAAAATCATCTCGTCTGATGCTGTTCACTTCTTGAAGTAACTATAGTTGGTAAATCAGACAACGCTTACATTTTTGTAAAGACTTTTCCCTCTGGTTTTGCACACATTTCATATCCAAACAATTAAAATCAAAGCCCAGATGATTCTCCACTTGAAATGCTTCAACCTTTTTGGTCAGCTGATCAGTTTAGCAACCATAATTAAATCAGGGAAAATTAATTATGTCTTTATTGTCAGGATTGTATACAACAGTCCAGATAAGAGAAGTTTTGTGAGAGCAGTTTAAAAAGAGGAACAGATAGCCAAATCTTTAAAAGTGGAAGGACAAGTTGATAAAACTGTCCTCGTAAGGTGCTAGATTTTGTAAATTGCAGAATTGTAAATCAAGACTAATTCAAATCATTAGTTCTGTTATTATTAAAAGTTTAAGATATATTTTTAATTTGTCATCTAAACATGAAACTGCTGTTGCCACCAACTATAGAAACCATCAAAGTTTCTATAACTTTACATCCAAAACTCTGCTGACTGTACTATAATTCACACCAAGTCCCATTCACTCATCATGCCCGTATTGTTGGCCTACATTGGCTCCCAGACCGGCCTTGATTTTAAAATTCTCATCCTTACCTTCAAATTCCTCCATGGGCTTTTTCCTCTCTATTTCTGTAATCTCCTCCATTTTCGTTCATCTAATTCTGATCTCCTGCATATCCCTGATTTTAATCGCTCTACCGTGGGTGGCCATGTCTTTAACTGCCTGGGTTCTAAGCTCTGAAATTCCTTCCCTAAACCTCTCTCCCCTCATTGGAATAAACTGCCCTAATATCTCCGTATGGCAATGTGTCAAATTTTGCCATAACATTCGTATGAAGCACCTTGAGACATTTTGCTTTGTGAAAGTTTCCATATAAATGCAAGTAGTTGTTGCTGCGTTTTATTTTCATTGGTCAGATGGTGTGCTGAAAATCATCCTCAATTGCATCCAGCTGTAGGCATCCTCACTTCAAGATGGAAATCAAGGCCATGGAGAGAATGCAGAAGGCATTCACGCCAATAATAGGTCTTTTGTTATGAGAGTAGACTAAGTCATTTCCTGTTAGACTAAAGAACATAAAGAGAAGATATAACAATGTTCTTTATTGTACGGATTTTGATAATGTACATCAGGAGAGAATATTGGCCGATGAGTAAGTGGAGAACGTAAATTTAAGATCATTATGACAAGAACAAAGGAAAGGTACTAGCTAATTTTTAACACAGTGTGTTGATAGGCTATAGCATGTCCTGCCAAAAACAGTACAATCAATAATTGTCTTTCGAAAAGGGAAGTCAATCAATACTTGAAAACATTTAAAAGGGGAAAAGGCTTGGGAAGGGGACTAAGTGGATAGTACATTCAGTGAGTCTAGCGCAATGGGCCAAATGGCCTCCTTTTGTGTTGTTTATGTTATATTATTCAATTTCTCACCCATCCCGGACCCCTCATCCCATGCTCTGAGATAATGTACTGAAAATCTATTTCGCTGTCATTGTAGGCCTGAACTTCCTCAGAGTGGCAATCATAGGCAAACTGCCACTCCACTCTAGTTTCTTACCTGAAAATCCTTTTGATCCTTTCTTGCCCAAACCTTCCAACTCAGGCCAGGTGAGAACAGTACAGTGCAGCATGCTCCTGAGACCATTGGTTGAGGGCTGCAGAGTTGGACCAAGGAGGCCACTCCCCCCGCTACCTTTTATACAGCACTGGCTGTCATAAATCAGGTAAGTTTAAAGACTAAAACACTTTCAAGCCAGGAAGAAGATAGGCTTCTAAGGTAAGTGGCTAGAACTTGGCGGGGTGGGGGGTGCTCTGTGTGGCCCAGGGTTGAGGGGGAGTGGAGTTGCACAGTAGGGAAGGGGTTTGCACAGTCAGGGATGAGCGCGGAGCCTGATGGTGGGATGGGGGCAGGGGGTTGCAGTCAGGGGGCCAGTGTGCAATCAGGGGAGGGTGTGAGCTGTGGGGGGTGCGGGATGATGTCTGCGGTGCGGTGGAGGGGTTGCAGTCGGCTCAGTGTGCAGTTGGGGAAGGCGCATTTGGGAAGCTGGGGGGCTAGTCGGGGGGTGAGGGTGGGGGTAGTCTGAAGTCCCATGGGGGGGGGCGGTGGTCAGCGGGTTGTGGGGTGGTCCCTTGGGGGTGTGGAGGGTTTCCATGTGGGGTGGGGGTAGTAGGGGAGTGCCGTGGGGGGGATCTGGGGAGGTCAGTACAATAGTCACCCAGAAGCTAGAATTGGTTTTAATTCTTCTAGCTTCTTTCTGGGTAACTATTGCTGCAAGATAGCTGGAACCATCCAAAATCTGTGATTGGTTGCCAGAGCAGAGCAATTGCCCATCAAAGGTTTGAACTTCCTGGGCAATTGCTGTGCAATCCTTACCTGGGAACATCTGGTGATGGGGTGGGGGTTCCCCAATGCACCTTTGGGGTACCCCCCAGATACACCGCCCTGGATCCCAGAAGTTACGGGCCTGTATTTGACCACTGACAGCGTGAATTGATTTCTGACTCTCCCATCATTGTTGTGAGAAAGCATCTGTATTCCACTCATTACCTCCCCGCAATAGAGTGGCTGCGGCTGAGAACAGATCATGGCGCTAATTCATGTATTCCCACTGTGCAGCTCATTGGGTCGCTTATGTAATATATTAGCTCTGAATTCATTTTTCTCCCCCTGATCATAAACCAGTGCTGATTTACTGTAGATGATGTCCCTTAGAAGAAAAATACCACAGTAAAATTTTTTCACAGTTATGGAAATAGCAATAAAGTATTTTGTCTATTAAAAGATAACTATCTTTATGGTAATCCTTTTTATTTTGTTTGGAAATATATCATACATCTTATTAACACAATACTATTGTGATGAAGCTGAGATGTGACTCTGCTCCCTCAACCAGACAGAAAGTGTTTGCCAAATACTTTATCAAAAAGACAGTGCTTTTTCCTTATGGAACAGTTCGATAGGCTGCAGGAGTAAATTTAAAGTACTTTTACTTCTTTTGGAATTGATAATGCAGTATTTTGGTAAAATTAGGTCTTTGTTTTGGAAAGTTCAATCTGTCACAGGAACACATGTGACCGAGGGTCATTCAGGAAGCCTATGGTGCTCTACAACTCAACAACAAAGTCAAGCAGCAAGATTGCCAGCACTACTTTGTGAATACATTTCACTGATTGGAAATGAATAGTAAGGATCATAAGTGATGTGAATGCTGGTAAATTCGATATTTATATTTATGATTCTTTACCTCCTGCGCAAGGGCTACATGGAACTATCCCAACAGATACTCCCTGAAATAGATTATATTGGACAAATTAGTTAGTAGGTAATGGGCCTGTGTCCATGGTATAAGAGTAGGTCAAATTTAATCGGCCATTAGTCTAACAAATTAAAGCTAAAATTGCAAATGGCTTTCAGAGAAAATGTTTTTAATTTTATTGTTCATCCATTACTTACTACTTTTGGACTGCTTAGTATTTTAAACCTGTTACAGTTCTAACTTTTTCCAGTTCTGATGAAAGGTCATCAACATGAAATGTTGGGCAGAATGTAATGGTCGTGGCGGTGGGCCCAGACACTGCCTGGACTGATGGCAACACTGCTGTGGCCATGCCTGGGACTCTCATTGGGATTAATTCCCAATTAGACAGCCCGTTGGCTGCTATCAGCGTTCACACCAGGAGCAATTTCCCACCTCGCTTATTGGTGCAGGGCAGAAGTCCCACCTCCAAGAGCTGCCAGCCAATCAGTGGCCAGCAGCTCCCCAGTACCGACAGTGCCACTGGGAGTGCTGGCCAGTGCCAGTACTGCAGTGAAGCACAGTTGAAGGGTCATCACTGGAGACCCCAGACAAAGATGAGTGGGCAGGATTACTGGAGCCGGTCAGGGTGGCCCTGACAAGGGAGGGATGATGGGGGGTTGTTGAGGATGGTAAAGAAATGTCTTCCCCTAGGTCCCTAACTTGCCAGCTGTGAGTCCCTCCTTTGGGCACAGGATATCTGAGAAGGAGGGTAATCAGGCCACAGGCATACCTGCCAGGGTTTGACTGGCACTTTACCTCAAATGGCGAGGCCGCACCTGCCACTGGCACTTAAATAGCCACTAAAGGGCCTCAGGTGGTCTCAGGTGGGATGGCGGTCCTCCACCCTTCATGCTCTCAACTATTTGGGGACAATTGGGAAGGCGACGAGGTCTCCATCCTGCACCTTCCCGTCCCATTACATGGGGCATCCTCGCCCTGCCCCAGCTCCCAGCCCGCCTCCGTCTATTAACACAGTTTCCTGCCCCACACAATCTGCCTGACCAGCTGCATATTTCCAAAATTTTCTGTCCTTATTTCAGATTTCCAGCATCCGCATTATTCTGATTTTGTCTGGGTATTCTATTCTTTTTAGAATGATTTAAAGTGAAATTACTTTGACACAGGCTCAATACAGTCATAAGACCATAAGACCTAGGAGCAAATGGGCATTTGGCCCATTGAATCTGCTCCGCCATTCAATCATGGCTGATAAGTATCTCAACCCCATTCTCCCGCCTTCTCCCCATAACCTTTGATCCCCTTACCAATCAAGAACCTATCTATCTCGGTCTTAAATACATTCAATGACCTGGCCTTCACTGCCCTCTATGGCAATGAATTCCATAGATTCACCACTCTCTGGCTAGAGACGTTTCTCCTCATCTTTGTTCTAAAAGGTCTTCCTTTTACTCTGAGGCTGTGCACTCGGGTCCTAGTCTCTCCTACTAATGGAAGCATCTTCCCCACGTCCACTCTATCCAGGCCTTTCAGTATTCTGTAAGTTTCAATCAGATCCCCCCTCATCCTTCTAAACTCCATCAAGTATAGACCCAGAGTCCTCAAACCTTCCCCATGTGTTAAGCCATTCATCCTGGGATCATTCTTGTGGCTCTCCTCTGGCCTCTCTCCAGGGCCAGCACATCCTTCCTGAGATACTGGGCACTGTCATCAATGGACAGGAGCCAAAAAACAATTTATAATGTTTTATTTGCACATCTCATTATGATATTACACAAGGATGGTTGGTATGGGAAATTAAAGTAATAAGTTGGTGCAGTTTTCTGAGATTGGGTTTAAGGTACATTGGCTATAATTTTCCCTTTGCTAGTTGGTAGCGCATTTATGCTAGAAGCATCTTTGAAAAGTGTAATGCTGCCAAATTTCCTAATTATGTGGTGACATATAAGTCTAAGTACAATACTTGGATGTTAATTGAGAGATGTCGAGGTGGTCCTCTTTGTTCACAACTGGTGCAAGGTAATTTGGTCATCTGAGAAGAAAGTTTATTTGCTTTTAAAGCATGGCAATTAGAGAATTTTTATATAAAGAGGATTTTTTATATTAGAAAATGGGGGAAAGCTGGAAAGAAATGATTAGGGAACATAGCAAATAAGAGCAGGCATTCCGCCATTCAACTAGATCATGGTTGATCTTCTATCTCAATGTCATTTTCCCCCATTATCCCCATATCCCTTGATATCTTTAATATCTAGAAAGCTATCAATCTCTGTCTTGAACATAATCAATGACTGAGCCTCCACAGCCCTCTGGCGTCAAGAATTCCAAAGATTCACCACCTTCCTCATCTCAGTCCTAAATGGCCCACCTCTTACTCTGAGTCGATGTACCCTGGTCTAGACCTCCCCAGCAAGGGGAAATGTCCTTCCTACATTTACCCTTTCGAGCCCTGTAAGAATTTTGTATGCTTCAATAAGACCACCTCTCATTCTTCTAAAGTCTAGAGAACACAGGCCCAGTGTCCTCAATCTCTCCTCATAGGATAATCCCGCCATCCAAGGGATCAGTCTAGTGAACCTATGCTGCACTCTCTCTATGGCAAGGATATCCTTCCTTAGATAAGGAGACCAAAACTGTACATAATACTCCAGGTGCAGTCTCACCAAGACTCTATACAATTGCAGCAAGACTTAATCCTGTACTCAAATCCTCTTGCAATAAAGGCCAACATACTATTTGCCTTACTAATTGCTGCAGCACCTGTATGTTAGCTTTCTGTGACTTATGAACAAGGACAACCAGGAAGGAGCTTACACTTGTAACATGTAGAGGGTGCAGGTAGCCAGAAGCACTTGGTTGAAAAAGTAATTGGCCTGATATTACCTGATATCAATATTAACCCATGCATGTACACCTATCCTAATTGAAGAGTATTCCATTAAGGACTAAACTCACAAAAGGTCACATTCCCTTTGACATTTGTTTGTTTTACCCCATTTCTTATACATTTGCTGCCTTCTCAAGACTAAGCTTGTGTCTGGCAAACTTAAGTTGAAGTATTGGATCTGATAATTATTTCTGCCTAACACTATAGCTTAGTCCTGCATTAAACCTGAAAATTGACTGACCAACGTGACCTCACTTTTTTTTCAGTTTATGGCCTTTATCAACCTAGCAACATACAAACATGGCAAAGGCACAATGTGATGGAAAGATATTAGTGCTCAACTGAATCATATTGCCTTAGTCTCAAAAGTAGTCTTTCTTTAATACCAGCAACCTCAAATTCATGAGACCTCTGTCCTTCTTACAGTTGTCTCCGCTGCCATCTCATTATTATGTCTCCTAAAATATTGACACAGCACGTATACACAAGTTGATCAGAAAATGCCAATGTCTCATTCCGTGGTTTTCTACACAGTAAATTTTGCAAAGTTTCACCTTGTTCCTTAACAATGAATATTTTCATCTCAGGTTGATCTTTGGAAAAAAGGGGAAGTAACCATAATCACTGTTTCAGAATGGAATTTGTCAGGAGAAGTATATCACATTGACTTGCTCTCTAATTATTTATGTCAGACGTAGTTCAACAGAAGATGTTCTGTCACCAACCCTCCCCGCCCCACTTTCCTGCTCTGGCCATAAGAAGTTCCACTCCAGTGAGGAAAGCCAGTGCTTATGTGATATAATAACTTGTACCTTTAAGGGGGCATACCTTAAACTACTATCAATTATTACTATCTTGACAGGATGTGATGTATTAGCCTCATAACTTGTAGTCAGTGTGTAAGCAGCATCAGTCGAGGTCAGAAATGTATGCTACAAGGGGAGGCAATGGCATAGTGGTATTGTCACTGCACTAGTAATCCAGGGACCCAGCGTAATGCTCTGAGGACCTGGGTTTGAATCCCACCATGGCAGATGGTGAAATTTGAATTCAATAAAAATCTGGAATTGAGAGTCTGATGATGACCATGAAACGATTGTCGTAAAAACCCATCTGGTGCACTAATGTCCTTCTGGGAAGGAAATATCCTGGCCTTACATGGTCTGGCCTACGTGACTCCAGACCCACAGCAATGTGGTTGACTCTTAAATGCCCTCTGAACAAGGGCAATTAGGGATGGGCAATAAATGCTGGCCCAGCCAGAGATGTCCACATCCCATGTGCAAAAATAAAAAAAAGCATCTCACAGTTAACAGTGCTCATATATAGTCTTAGCTTTGAATAAAGAACCCACATTTTCTTTTCACCAATCCTTATGGATGACTGAAGTGAAGAAGAACGTAACAGTGCTTCCCTTTCATGAGGTCACTGAACTAGAGCACCATGGTGACACATCAGGGAGCGTTCTTTGTCAATTGTCTGCTGTCTGGCAACTTATAACCAGTAGTTTCAAAGTATAAAACATTGTAATTGCGATGCCATTAACAAGTGAGATATCTGCCTCCATACACAAACGTACGATTCAACCCACTCTGGCTTTTGAGTCACAAGGTTCTGGGTTTAAGTCTCCCGAGAACATGAGCACAGAAATCAAGGCTGACACTCCAATGGCGTACTGATGGAATGGAGCACAAAAATCAGTGCCTAGGGAGTGCTGCACTGCCAGAGGTGCTGAGTTCTGGATAACATTTGGATAACCTGTCTGCCGTCTCAGGTGAACATATAAAAGATCCCATGGCACTATTTTGAAGAAGATCAGGGGAATTATCCCAGTGTCCTGGCCAGTATTTATCCCTCAATCAACATCACAAAAACAGGTCATCTGGTCATTATGACATTGCTGTTTGTGGGAGCTTGCTGTACACAAATTGGCAGCCATGTTTCCTACAATTGTTTCTTACAATAGTGACTACATTTTAAAAGTACTTTAAGTATACATCGATCTCATGTAAAAGTTGACCCCATGACCTTTGGCTTAAGAAACTGAATTTTTCGTATACCTCATGTAAATTTCGACCCTAAATTTTCAGAGATCAAACCAAGTTGTGATTATTAATTACTTACTTGTAATTACTATGCATACAGTAAAGGGTTAACATCAGAAGCATACATGATGCTGATGTACTAATGATGTTACATCACATGACTGAGAAGGGAGTGAGATCTGTAAGGAGAAGCTCCAACCTTGTGTAGAGATCCAAAAGTGTAAGCACTTGCTGTAAATAAATGGTTTTGAGAAAGTACAGACTCGAGCAGCACAATTTAGGAGAATAGACTATTCCAAAACTCCCACACTGACCACAACAAAATATGGTGATAGCCAGTAAAAGACCCAGTGAACCTTAAAATGAAGATAAAGGGCTGGCAAGAAATCCTTGAAGGAAGGACAAAGGAAAAAAAAGACTCACCAGACATCAGAACATTGCGGGAGCAGCAGATGCAAGCTGAGACACAGATCCAGAAACTGAACTGCAGTGATCACAGGCCTAAGGCTGCAAAGAGCAGCACAGAAGCAGGAACAATTCCAAGGCTGAGAATAAGCTGGAATCCATGCTACGATTCTCAGGGCCATTTCAGAGTGCAGAAGGCTCACAGCAGGCTCAGAACTAGGACAACTGGGGAAAGTGGTTCACATGGTACAGGTCTGCTTCAGGATTACACAAAAGAGATAACAAAAAGGTTCACTACACTACTTTATGCAGTAGACTCTACCTCCATTGAAATGAAAGCAAGGCAGAGGGGTTGATGAGACTTCAGCTTCTTATGAAGTTCTGCAAGTTTTTGACTCTTATTTCAGCATCCATTGGAATTTAATAACAGAGAGGGCTAAATTTAATTAAAGCAAAGACCAGGCAAAAGAATGGGTTAGTTCATCAACAACCTCCATAGGCTGGCAGGGAAATGGGATTATGGAATCTTAAAGGATAAACTGATTTGCAACAGAATCATAGTCAGGATCCTAGGTGAAGCATTATTAGATCTCATACAGACAAAAGAGCATTTAACACCAGTAAAAGCTGTGCAGATTACAAGGCAAGTGGAACTCAGGAAACAGAATTGAGCTTTTTATCATGGGGAAGGAGGTCCCATGGAAAAGATCGAGTGAGACCATCAGCTTGTAGAAAGCAGGCCAAAGCTTAAGCCTACCAAAATGGGGAAAAGCCTGCCAGCCACCATTTTGAAATGGTTTCAGTGTGGCAGGAACAAGCCACACAAACAAGAATATCTAGCGAGGGGAGCAGAATGCCACAACTGTGGAAAAATAAACTACTTCAAAACTGTTTGTCACTCGTAAATGCTGACAACCTGTAAAAAGGACGAGAAAATTTTAAAACAGAGACACATACAAGAAGTGGCAAAGGAATTAACCTTCCTGGGGGACGTAAATGATACTGAAAACAAGTATTAGAGCATTAAGCTTGAAGTGGATTGATAACCCACAGAGTTTAAACTAGACACAGGAGCAGGAGTTTCTGTTTTATTGGGTGAAGTCAAGTAGCTCAAACAGATCGCATTGCACCCTCATCTATTAAATTACATGGTCCTAGTGGGACAACTTTAAATATGAAAGGCCAACTCACGATAAAGCTGAAAGGTAAGGATTGAGAAATCCTCGAACCTCTCCATGTCCTTCAAAATCAGGAGTGCTCTCTACGAAGCAGAAAGGCATGCCTAAAACTGAACTTAATCTACAAAATGGATGATGTTGCCAATGAAAATGACAGCAGTACATTTCAAAGTGAATTTTAAAAATTGTTTACAGGCCTAAGGAAGCTAAAGACCGAGTACCATATCATCCGACGAGTTGATGCTAAACCAGTTTGCCTCTTTACATCGAGGAAAGTCCCTCACCCACTCTTGGACAAATACAAGGGTGAAATTGATAAGATGCAGCAGCTGGTCATCTTGCCGGTCGCCATGGCAACAAAATGGTGTTCAGGAATAGTTACGGTCTCAAAGCCAAACGGCTCTATCAGAATATGTGTGGATTTGACTCAACTAAACAAACCAATGGAACTAGAGATCCACCCAATGGCCTCTCAATTGATGAGAATCTTGCCAAACTGGCCAAGAGCACTTTATTTACCAAACTGGATGCAAACAGTGGATTTTGCCAGTTGCCTCTGGACAAAGAATCCAGATTGCTGACCACATTTATCAGACCATTCAGTTGTTATTGTTTCAATAGATTCCCCTGCAGCATAGTGTCTGCTCAATAAATTTTCCAGTGAAAAGTGTCTCACGATCTAGAAGGCACGGATGGAATAATGTGCTATACGGACAACATACTTTTACATGGCTCCATGGAGGAAGAGTATGATTGCAGAGTCAGAGCAGCCCTGAGATTCCTACTGGATGCAGAATGAGAAATGTGAGTCGCCAAACCTATGATCCAGTTTCGAGGACCACTGGAATCACAGTTGATCCACAAAAAATGAAAGTAGTCAGAGAATTTCCACAATCCAGGAACATAACTGATCTTCAAAGGTTCCTTGCAATGGTCAACCAAGTAGGCAAGTTCCTACCAAATTTAGCAGAGGTCAACAAGCTCATGAGACAACTGTTAAGGCAGGGTCAACAGTAGTGCTGGAATGTGGACCAACAAAATACTTTTGAACGGATTAAACAACTCTTAATCTCTTCTGAAACCTTGGCACATTATGACCCCGAATTACCGACCGTGGTAGCATCAGATGCATTGCCTACAGGTCTGGGGGCAGTTTTATTTCAACTGCAGAGAGACAGCAAGTGTAGACCACTCTATTATGCCTCTAGATCACCAACAGAAACAGAACAATGATATGCCATGATAGAAAAAGAAGCATTGGAAGCAACGAGACAATGCACAAAATTTACAGACTCTGTCATAGGATTGTGTTTCAAAATTGAAACAGACCATAAACCATTAGTCACCCTTCTGATCATGAAATAAATTGTGAAGATGCTGTCCTGAATTCAGTTGTTCAGATTAAGATTGATGAGATGTCACTCCATCACTGAGTAAGTGCAAGGAATGTATCCAATAACAGCAGGCATTCTGTCACGAATATTATCAGAAGAAACCAAACAAGACAATTTACACTTCACCAAAGAGGTTGAAGCATATGAATCCTTAATCACTCAGCACTTAACAGCTACTGCAAAAAAGTTGCAGGAAATAAAACAAGCCCAGCAATGAGGTGAAGAACATCTCCAACTCCGAGAATATTGCTTGGAAGGATGACAAGGCTACATACTCAGATGTCAAATATCAGATGTCACTGAATCACAAACTAGTAAATTTTTTGGTTATATTTTGTAACACATCTCATATGCCAGCTGAATTGTTCCTTAGGTGGCAGCATAGAATGAGGTTTTAATTGCTGAAGGAACATTGAGCACAGCCAGTAGAAGAACAACAATCCAGGTGGAAAGAGAATCATGACCGGGATATTGTGAGAGAAAGAATTCTGAAGTTGAACCAGAAGGTTCAGGTGAAAGAGCATCATCATAAATGGTTGAAGTGGCTACAGGAAGAGTCATGAAAATATATGGTCCTCGCACATATTTGGTCAAGATGTTTGGTAGTGGAAAGTTAGATTTGTACATATTGATCATGTTTTACCTTCAGATGTTCACAAAGTAGAAGGGAATTGGGAAGAATCAAATGAGTCTGATGAATTGGACAGTTGGAGTATAGTAAAGTACCAATAGTTAATCCAACACATGTGCTCCTGAAACCAGTTCAGATCTGAATTTGTGTCAGAAAGATAGTGGATGAAATGGAAAATTCAAATGAAGGTCAAAGCTTAAATCAGGCTTTGTTGGAGAAAACTTCTCCTCAGAATCGGGCCAAGATCCTTCCTCAGGTTCCAAAGGTTTGGGTCAAAGAAGGAATTATCCCCTTAGGAATAAGAAACCAATGGTTAATTTTGATTTGTAAATAAATGAAAAACAAGAAATGTATATAAAATTTTTGGAATTTGGGCTTTATGTAACTTTTTCATTAAGGAGGAAGGATGAGTAGCATCTTCTTGTGGCAGGCACACAATCTCTTTTGTCCTGCAAAGGTATCACAGGTATGAAGTTTAAATCCCACTTTGCTGACAATGTAGTCCATGATGTGAGATGAGCCAACATTGATGTGGCAGTTATTCCTGGTGGTCTTACAAGTATTGTTCAACCTTTGGATGTGTGTATAAATAAACCACTCAAGGACAGTATCCAAAAGATGAACAATTGCACTTTGGAAGACTAAAAATCATTCACTAAGGATGGAAATATGCAAATGCTCTCACTAGCAACATTGTGGTAATAGATCATAGTCATGTAGAATAAACTTGATCCCAATATTGTCAAAAAATCATTTCTAGAATGTGGCATATTGAATACCTTCAACAGTACAGAGGACAATTACTTGTGAAGTGATGATGCCAAAGTTACCCAGTACTACCAATGATGATGATAATGGTGAAGACAATGAAGATCCATATGATGTTGTTATGGGTGAATTAGTCAGTGATTCAGATGGTGATCAGAGTGATTTCTAAGGATCTCAATGTGAAGCTTTGTACTTAATTTATTATGATATACATTTATATTGTGTTGGATGAAATGCATATAATTTGTCATGATATAAAATAAATAAATGTTAGAAAATGAATATGAGTTCTTTAGCAAAAACAGAATTACCTGGAAAAACTCAGCAGGTCTGGCAGCATCGGCGGAGAAGAAAAGAGTTGACGTTTCGAGTCCTCATGACCCTTCGACAGAAGGACTCGAAACGTCAACTCTTTTCTTCTCCGCCGATGCTGCCAGACCTGCTGAGTTTTTCCAGGTAATTCTGTTTTTGTTTTGGATTTCCAGCATCCGCAGTTTTTTTGTTTTTATCTATGAGTTCTTTAGTGTTGTTGATTTTTGCTTTATTCCGTTGCAACTGTCTTCTGTGGCCCCGAATCAAGCACATATGTCAATCTCTCAAAAATATTATCCATGCAAAGGTTGACCTGCTGACTTGTGGCCTAAAAAATTGGTCTCAAAAATTCGACTTTTACACAAGTACATAGGGTATTTCATCAGCTGTAAGATGCTTTGAGACATTCAGTGGTCGTGAAAGGTGCTACATAAGTGTAAGTCTTTCTTTTTTCTTTATCTTTAGAAAACCTGCTGTGTAGAGCTTTGAGTAAAATAAAATTGGTCCCTGCTATTTAATTATGATAATCTTCATCTCTGGCCTGGCTTCAAGACTGGAAGAACAATGTTTAATGACATTGCCTCAACATACTGTATTATTTAGCCCTATGGTTAGCTTTAATTTGTGTTATAAATGTTATTTTTCTAAGTGACTTATTTTCAGAATCATAAGGTTCAAGGTCTTATCAAATTGGGGCTTCGCTAATTGTAAAATGCTGTTCCAGAAAACTGTGTGCAGACGAACAGCTGGCCTGATACCGTCAGACTGTCAAAACAACTGGACCCATTATATAATATCCTCATGACAGATGTCTCTAGTCACACATGCCTTCTGATGTCAACATTTATGCAGTTTACATAAAATATTATTTTTTTTGCCTCTGTGCCTTACTCAAGGGAATAAACATGCCAACAGCAACAATGTTTTATTTGTGAAAAGGGTTTGTGACAGGCCATGAAACTGTACAACTCTTCATGCTACAATATTAACCCATAATTCCTCTTCCTAATACTATTTTCAGATTAATTCAACAGCAATTCCTTAGTTTGCCAAAATGCCTCATCATTGCTCTGTGAAAAAAACAAATCATGGACAACAGCCTGATGGTTCAGTGAGCATCTACAGTATGGTAGTGGACCAGAAAGATAAGGATAGCCTCCAGTTCAATCGCTGATCTGTGCAGTTAGTTGGTCCCTGCTGGGCAATGTTGGGGGTACTAGAAATGGTGCAGAGGCTTAATATTATGCCATCTTTTATTTAACACCTGGGACCTACACCATTCCCATCATGCTATGTGTGAACCTTGTGCCAGGGTTTTGAATAACTGGCATAGCTGCTTGTGAGAAGCAAGCAGTTCTCATTTCCTAAGCTACGTCTTGAAGTCTTCATTTCTGTAGTGCTCAGCCAAGCTGGGATGGGACCTCGCCCTGCAGCGAAGTCTCTCCTGTGCTGCCCCTGCCAACACTATCTGCTCACTTGTGCTGTGTGCTGTACCATATATGCAGAACTCTTATAGCTCACTTTCTAACCCACTTAGGGTGTCATTGTCTGTGCTGGTGCTTGTGAGGGATGGGACATGATGGTACATACCCAGGAAGATTTTCTCCTCTGTAAGCAACCAAGAGGAAGAAAGGAACAAGGGTTAGGATGGCATTAAGTAACTGGAAATTAGCAGGCAACAGTCTTCAGAATTTGGTTCATCACAGATGCTGCGAACCTTGTCTTCTCTGATGCCGATGGCTTTTCTCAGATCAGAATTATCCAGGACTTCCTGCTTGGGTGAGGGCTATTGTGTCTGGTACTCTTGCACCACCATCCACGCCCCTGCCTCTATCCTCTCCCTGGCATCATGTCCTGTCTCATCTTGCAGAATGAGGGAACAGGAGCTACTGTCTATTAAAAGGGTAGGTGAAGATGTGAGGGGCTTATTGCCTACAGTGCACAGAAGTAAGATGGAATGAGAATGGAGTGGTGCTGAATGTGAAGCCAAGTGTGTGGAATGCAAATGAGGAAGGAGTCCTTGGTGCAGTTGCTGGTTGTGCAAGTGAAGGCTTGTGAGGAAAGAAAGCTGCTGGCGTATGGTGTGAAGAAAGCAAAGGAACAGGTGAGTGTGTCTACATTCAGAAATAAAATTTTGGTAGTAAGCTTTTCTGATGGTTTGCTTAATGATGTTAAGGAGGGGAGAGTATCACTGAAGCTGGTGGGGAAAGGATGAACAGAATGTTGGCAATTGTTGTTGAGAGAGATGAAGAATTATACTTACCCTTGCTGTTCTTGTGAACCCATTGATACTTCTTTTCACTGATGGCACCAACTCTCTCTCAGTCACTTCTGTCCTGGCATTCTGGATAGTTGCCCTTGTGAAGTTCGTGTGGGTGTTGGGAGCTAGTGCCTCCCTCCTGACCCTGACCTCCTCAAGCAAGCCATCCTGCGAGTCTCCTGCTAACCGGGGAGTAGTCCTTCGACTCATTACTGCCCTGATTTCTACATTATTTCAATGAAATGTGAGAGCAGAGCTTGCAACTTTGCTTGTAGAAATGTATTCCTGTTTTAAATAGGTCCTGGCAGCTCACAGGTAATTGTGTTGCTTAAATGGCTGGGCTGCCCATTCCCTGACCCAATTTGGAAGGTAACTGGTCAACCTGATTAAAGTGAGTCCCGGGAGTTAAAATAGCCCAGGCATCATGTTTACAGCAAGCCCCACGCCCTGAACAATTCTTGCCTTGAGTTAATACTGGGGCCACTGAAACTCTGCCCTCAAAGGCCACAGGAATTTCCCCTGAGGTTGGGGATTTGAGGGTGGTGGGCACATCCTGAGGGACCTGCTGGAATTCCGGTCTCCTGTGCCCTGAATATACTATACGCTGGCAAGTCCCCAGGGGTCAGTCAACTAGCGCAGCTTGAGTGGGGCCTACACAAGAATTATCCAGGTTTGACTCCAGCCTTGCAATATTCCAAAACAGAAATGATCTCCCTTCTGAAATCTGCTGTATTATAAAAAGGTGACAATCGAAATCGCTACCGCAACTCAGGGAGACTTGTCTCAGCAGAAAGCAACTGGCCACTAAAGCATAAACTCTCCAACATGATCACTACAATATACCTAAGATGTGCCACCATGCCACAGGTGTAGGAAGGTATCTGTTGGGGATAGTTAAGTTGCCCGATGTTGGGAACTTCAGCAGGAGCGGGGACTCAGGTCACCAGTGGAGTGTGTTTCCTCCTCCACCAAAGTTATGGCAGGAGGATGGGATTGTGGATTTTTGGCCTCATCACTAATATAGCAACCAGCATTCATAAGGGGAGATGGTGTAGTGGTAATGTCACTAGACTAATAATCCTGAGGCCAAGGCTAATGGTCTAGGGGCAAGGGTTCAAATTCCACCATAGTTGGCAAGTCCCCATAATTTAAATTCAATTAATAAGTATGGAATTAGGAAACCTAGTATCAGTAATAGTGACTGTGTTATCATTGATTCTTATAAAGACCCATCTAGTTCACTAATGCCTCTTAGGGAAGGAAGTTTGCCATCCTTACCTGGTCTAGCTCACATGTGACTCCAAACCCAAGGTAATGTAGTTGACTCTTAAATGCCCTCTGAAAAGGCCTGGCAAGTTCAAAAGCAATTAGGGATGGGCAACAAATGCTGGCCTTCCCAGCAATGCCCATTATGCATGAAAATGAATAAAGAAAAAAAAATTAAACACACTGTGAGGCTCCCTCTAAAATGTCACACTGAAATCAGACCTGAAGGATTATCAAAAGCTACAACATAATGAGCATCCCTTACATTGAGCTGTATCATGGATATTAGCTGAATAAATTGATCTGCTCCAAAGGCAAACAGAAATGATGTCTGAATCACATTCAAACCAAAAGATGGGTCAATTTATTTGCACTATAACAGAAGACCACAGTGCTGCCCAATTGTTCTACATAATGCCTGTCACATTAATCATGGGATTAATGGGATCTAGAATGCTTTTTTCAGGCACTGTGCAGCCTATATCCTCCAAAATGGTGGACAGGAAGCACGTGAGGAGGTCCAACCTGAAACGTGTGCCGTCTGTTTCTAAGTAGAAACAGAAGGCATCCTTTAACTCGTGGCCTAAATAGGTGCTTGTGCTCCCCCTTCCTACACTGGTTTACCCTTAAGTAGCTAACACCATCATAGGCTGCACTCATGTAAATCAGTCCAAGGGATCATCCAAGGGAAAGTAAGTAACTTATCTGAAAGAGGTCGGAAGGAGCAACAGGAACCCTATATTAATGACGCTCCCCCACCCCCCACTACTGCCACCACTCCCAGTCAAGTTTCTCATGCATTTGGCCCAGAGGTGCCCAAATTCTAATCACACACTGTCCTGCCACATCCCTGACTGAACTCATTTACCGAGGGGCTTTGTGTCACTAGCAGCTGCCTGATTTTTCTTCATTCCTCTCCTCTCTTCTGTCATGTCATGTCAAGCTACCATAATTGTGAAATTTCAGCAATCATTCGTTTTGCCTTATGCTGGTAACTGTACGTTATAATACATTGTAGATGTGGTAAGAAAGCGGCTTGTTGGAACTCAAAGTCAGCTATGCTAGGTGGTAAAAGCATCTGAGAAAAGGTAAGATTTAATTGCTACCTGTAATTGTGTAAATGCAGTATAATAATGTAACACCAGGCATTGGTTGTTACCTTTGGGTTTTTTTAAGCAATTATGCAGGGATAGTTTTGGAGCAAAGAAACAGGTCCACTGAAGATAATATTGTGGACTCCATTTCAAAATCAGTATTTCCTTTCAAATAGTAGAACTAAAAGACATGTAAACAATTAATCCTTATTGGGCTTTACTGACATGTCTACATGGTTGGCAGATTCTCTTCCTATTTGGACAAAGAAAAATGTCTCCAAGATTGACGTGACCTTGTCAGTACTATGATGCAGCCAATCTTGTCCAATTTGCTATTAGTTTGGCTGAAGAAACAACTTTTTGAGCTGGTTTTGGACAATCAATGTTGCTTCCCAGCAAATGGTAAAAGTCTATCAGAAAACTTTTCTCAAGAAGGCAATGCTTTTTTTGAGTGGATGTAGATTCAGTCAAAGAAACACTTGGTTGGTCAACTTTTTCTACCATTTCCCCAACATATCTTGTGTGGATTTATCAAGAAACATTCTCAAATATGGCTATTGATTTTTCCCCTCTCCAGTTTTGCAGCATATGTGATTGTTAAACTTTAGTACCACTCCATTAGAATGCCGGGATTTAAATTACTCTGGGCCCATTTTCAAGCCCAGCCTAAGCTCTGCACAAGTAGCGTGTTCTCGAGCAGAGAGGGCTGAGCCTCTCCAGCATTGGGCCAAGCACCATGCCTACATCTTGGGACGAGCTGCTGGTGCCTGTAACACCTCCACGCTTAGAAGAGAAAACAAGAAATGAGGTCAAATTATCCAAACCCTTAAACTTGCTTCTGCCCCAACTTCTATCATGAATTTGTTTCGTGAGAGATAAATAATCAATATCAAATGAAGAAAAGCACTGTGTCCTCAGTGTCCTGGTCAATATTTATTGCTGAACCCAACATTACTAACAACGATTATCTGATTATTGTCACATTGGTGTTTGTGGGAGCTTGCTGTGCACAAATTAGCTACGTTCCCTTCATTACAACTGTAACTGTAATTCAAAAGTACTCCCTTGGCTAGGACACATTGGGATATCCTGAGGCCAAGAAAGAAACTATATAAATGAAAGTTCTTTCTTCATTCACAGGTAAAACTTTCAGAAGTGTAAAACTCAGTGAAATTTCTCCTTATCCACAAAGTTAATTCAACAAATATAATCCACCATATCAGTCTAATTGTACAGTTAATATTACTTGATCATGATGGTTGTATTATTCAGGTGACATTTCTACATTCTAACAGCATGACAAATGTGATTTTCTAGAATATGATCATTTAAATTTGTACTTATCCTCATAATCTGTAGTCTGGTCTTTAGCCAGATATGTATTCAGGTCTTTTTTCAAAGGTATTAATTGGCATAGTATTAGCTGTTTCTGCTGGGAGTCTATTTTATGTATTTACTACTCTACAAGGGAAAGGATCTGTTTAAGCTGCAAGTCCCCTTGAGCCTTGGAAATTTTGTATCCGTGTCTCATTTTTGGATCCTAGTAGGTTCATTCCTGTCAACGTTTTATTTTAAATGACAGTAATGGAAATCACTCTTCATCTTTATTCTTCTAGAATGAAATCACTTATGTGAACCATTTCTCATAATTTAGGAATTACCTTTGTGACCCCTCTCCGACTACTCTCCACTGCATTAATGATAAAAATAACAAATGCTAAAAATGCACAACATTAGTCTTTGAAATGAAGAATGACAGGTTGATGGGAGGGGTGTGGTCAGAGGTTCCAGTGGGGAGGTGTGGGGTGTATGTAGTCCGGGCGTCCCATGGGGGTTGTGAGGGTCAGTAGTACACTTCCCCAGGAGTTAGAAATGGTTTTAATCCTTCTAGCTTTCCCGGGGTAACTATTCTGCTGAGATGGAACCATCCGAATTCTCTGATTTAAATTGGATTATCGGATAGTTCCCAGTGCCAGGTAATTGCCCATAGGAAGTTTGAACTTCTCAGGCAATTCCCATGCAGTCCTTGTGTGGGGACTTTTGGGGGCTCCTCAAAGCGTCTTCTGGGGTACCTCATGGGTGAAAAAGCTCCCCCCTGCCCGCTCCTCAAAGATTGGAATTTTTGGGCCCCTATGTTACAGAATGTCCAAGCAATTTCATTGACAAAATCCTGCTCTGAAGTACTTAGAATCATAAAATCTTACAGCACCGGAACAAGGCCTTTTGGCCCATTGTACTTTTTCTAGCTCTTTCAAAACTCTGTCCAATTAGTCCCAATTCCCCTCTCTTTTCCCAGTTTCTGACAGAATTTTCTTTGAAGCTATCCAATTAAAATATCCAATTTCCTTTTTGAAAGTTACTATCACACCTACTACCACCACCTTTTCATACAGTGCATTCCTGATTGCAACATCTTTCTGCTTGAAACCAATTTTCCACATCTCTCTCCATATTTTTGTTTTACCAATTTCTTTACATCGATGTGCTCTAGTTATTGACAGTTTCTCCCCATCTACTCTATCAAAGTCCTTCATACTGTTGAATGCCTCCATTAATTCCCCCCTTAACCTTTCCTTTCTAAGGAAAACCATCCCAGCTTCTCCAATCTCCTCATCTAACTCAAGGCTCATCCCTGATGCTTTTTTTGTGAATCCCCTCTTCACCCACTCCATCGACTTGACATCCCTCCGAATTTGTGGTGCCCAGAATTGGACACAGTCCTCCAGCTCAGGTCTGAGCAGGGATTTATAAAGATTTAACATTACATCCTTGCCTGAAGTCACCTAACCCAGCACAAACCAGGACCTGAATCTGTGACTCTCTGTTCTGCGTGCTTTTACTACATTGGTTTGACTAATTGAGCAATCTGGGACTCTATTCAGGCAGCCTCAGGCAACCAGGGAACCAAAGTGTGTGGATTCCAGGAGATAAAAATAAATGTTGAAAGCAAGCAGTATTTTATTTTAAAATAATAAAACAGGAAGAAATAAAATAAAATAAATTAAAACAGCAACTTATTTAAAAAAAAACAGAGAACGGGGAAGAGTTGGCAGAGAAGTGAAATATGCCATAGTGCGGCGATAGTAAATGCTCATAACTTCTTAGCAGCACTGTTGCTGTTAGGGATGTTCAACCTCATTAGGCCTGCGCATAAGTCTTTACGATGGGCTCTGACAATGGCCAGATTTTTGCTGAGTTGGGAATGACTTGGGAGCCCTTTAAAAATGGCAGGCAGGGCCCGATTTATGAGAATCAAGCTCCCATTCCTGTTTCTGGCAACTTTCACTGATATGGGAATTATGGGCAAGCTCACCTGCACATAGCACCCCCACCTTTACCGGCTCCTTTGTGCGGATGGGCAGTTTTAGCTCCTCTACATTCTAGTGGAGTCGGGCTCCTTCAATAAGTCAATATGATTCACAGCCTCTCAAAGTAGTTGTGAACCACGGGGGAACCCAGTCCCAGCAAAAATAAAGTTATTTCAAATTCAATAGTTAGATGCTGTTTTTAATTAAATGTGTTCTTACTGCAGTGATTAGGACATCTAATGTAATCATCTGAAATTCTATAAATGCCCAAAGTCCTTTTAAAACGAAAAATAAATCTTAAGTAGCTGTCAGTTAGAGAAAACAAGGCCCATCTGCTCCTAGCCTGCTTTGATTCACAGGCTATCTGGTATAGCTGAACAATACTTGGCCACATATGTTCACAATTTCAATAGGCTCTATTGTCTGAGGGCTGGAATGGTTTGTTATGATGGCTGCAGCCATTATGAATGCTTATCTGAGTTTCAAGATGTCCAGAACCATTCATATCAGCGGGGGCTATATGGATGTTTTAAGAAGCTATTAAAAGATTAGCTGTCTTTGATGTGGTTAGTGAAATTGATGCTAGCTTATTTTTACAACAGATTTGATGATTTGAGGGAATTTAGTTTTTTCTTAATCACTTTTTGAAGGAGAATATGTTAGTATGGTGTGTTTAAATGGGTTTAGACTATTGGAAGTGCATTTGTTTTTAATTGCCATTTTGAAGACATCCTGAAATCTGCTGATAATGAGTACTGGGTGAGTGGGTATGGAGGCTACATGGGGAGCATGAGGAAACATAGGGGATATGAGGGGGCAGGGGGAAAGCAAAGGGAGTGTGTGGGGGCTGAGATGGCGGGGGGGGCTGTTGAAGTGTGAGGGTTTGAAGGCTGACATTCATAATTAAAACAGGGCCAATGTCCCAGTAAGTGGAGGTGGCCTTGCTAAACTACTGGCCTGCCATTCTGCCTGCCTCTGTTGCCATCTTGGGCCTGCCCCAACTCCCCAGAACGAAAAGGTGGTGCCCTTTTAAAGTAGACAGATCTGCAGGTTAGGGAAGTTTCCCAACTCAGCTCCCCGACTCCTCCCCGAAAATCAGACTGAATAAGTACACAATTCTCTGGGGGTGCAAGCATTTGAAGAGCGACGTTCTGGATTTCACCAATAAAAATATAATTTAGATTGAACTGTGAATCCACCTTTCTTTCCTTAATGTAGCCTCAGTAATTAAGCTCAGTCTTGCAGTTATTATGAGGCTGATTAATAAGCTATAGAGCTTATTAATCACTGCAGAGAAATGATGGATAAGCCAGCATCCAAAATACTTGTAGATCTGCAAGGAAGTTATAATTTAATAGTAAATCATTTGCTATCAATTCAAAGTAATTTATTACTAATTTTAAATGGATCAATGGTGAGGCTGCATTTGGATTAATGCATGAAATTTAGCACATCTATCTATAAAATTATATCAATGGTTTGCAAAGGTTCTAAGTGATAATGTGGCTTAAGGGTTTAAGTTGTGAGGAGACACTTAAGAGCTTTCTCTCTGTAACTGAATACTAAGGGAATGTAAGTATTGATTTGAATCTGAGTGTTGTTCATTTGTATAGCCATCAAATTCCCAGGATCTAACCAATGTGATCCATGACTTCTTTCCTCATTGATCTGATGAGAAAATAAGTTTGCTTTTATATAATCATAATGATTTTTGTTGCATTTCCTTCTAGGCAAGCCAACAATAACCTGCATTTATAAGAATCCAATATTAAAGGTGCAGTAACAGGGCACTAGGAAGATCACAATATGACTAGGCAAAGCCAACACGATTGCATTAACAGGGAATCATGTTTGACAAATTTATTAGAGCATTTTGAGAATGGAACTAGCAAGTTAGATAGATAAGGAGATATAGGCCAGGATATTGAGGTCAGCGAGCGGGGACGGAACACGCTCGCCGATGCATAAAATGACGCGAGGTGACATCAGGCGGAACTCCCAACATCATTCTGCATCAATTCAATTTTCAGGTGGGTGGGAGCGCTGCCAAATCAGCTGTGCACCCGCTGACCTGTCAACGGCCTACTGAGGTCATTTTAAAACTAATTCAAGTAATCAATGGACCTGCCCGTGCAACCTTAAGGTTGGCGGGCAGGCCGGGAGCCCTGGTGGGCTTCAGAAAAAGTATGAAACCTCATCCACAGGCGGGTTTCATGAAGGTTTGTAAAAATTTAATAAAAGTTTGAATAAAAGTGATGAACATGTCCCAACTCATGTGATAGTGTCACATGAGGGATATGTCAGGGAAATTTTATGCTTGTGCATTGACCATTTTTGAATTTGGCGCTGATCTCCCTGAGGCAGCACTTAGCTTCAGGGAGATGAGCACGCTCTTTTGCACGCATTCGTGAAAGAGCGCACTCCCGGCTTAGTGAATCCCCCCCACCTGCACAAGGAGTGCACAGCACTTCCTGGTGGATGTCACGCTGGGCGGGCCTTAAATGGCCCGCCCATGTAAAATGGCGGTGAGCCCCCAAATGGGGGTGCCAATCGGAGGCGTGCCTGCACACGCCCGCTTCTGCACTTCCCCCCCAATGGGGGAAAAATTCTTCCCATATTTGGATTTTCAGAAGGCATCCAATAAGATCCCATACAAGAGGTTCTTACACAAGATTATGGGATTGTGGTAATATACTGGCATTGGTTGAGGATTAGTCAATTGACAGAAAACAGACAGTAGGAATAACAGTTCATTTTTTGGGATGACAGGGTGTTACTCATGGAGTGGGTTAGCTTTTTGTGATCTATGTTAATGACTTAGATGGGGGAACTGAGTGTCATATATCCAAGTTTGCTGTTGATACAAAGGGGGTGGGGGGAGGAAGTAAACTCTAAGTAAGATGCAAAGAGGGTACAAAGGGATACAGATGAGTTGAAGGATTTGGAAAGAAGGTGGCAGAAGGGGTATATAATGTGGGGGAGTCTGAAACTATCCACTTTGGTAGTAAGAATGGAGAAACAGTTAAAAGGGGGATGAGTAAATGTCAGTAAGCAGAGTGATTTTTGGAGCCCTTGTACACGAATCACAAAAAGTTAACATGCAGGTACAAGCAATTAGGAAGGCAAATGGTATGCTCGTCTTTATTAAAAGGGAGTTAGAAGAATAAGGATGGCAGGGAAGAGATGTTGGAGGATGATGGTGTTTCTGCCCATGTCAAAGGCTGCAGAGATGTCATTGGAGAATGAGAAGGGAAACTCAGAATCATGGAGTATGCTACGTGTGTCTTAGATTCAGGGCATTTCAGTGTCATGGCAAATGCAGAATCAAGCACGGTTGTGGGAAAGATAGACATGGATTTTGGAGATAACATAAAATACACTTTGGAGCTAAATAATTGGGACACAATGTCAGAAGAGTTTTGCTTTCCTCCTTCCTCAGTTAATGTTGTTGATTTTGTGCTATGTTCTTATTTATTAATAAAATATTTACAGAGAATTACACATACCAACAAGGTCCCATTCTCCATTTGGTATATAGGTAGAAATATCAGCTTCCATCATCTGCAGGTCCAGTAGCCAACCATCATGTGTCCAGGAGCCAAATTTTAAGTCGCACCTTTGGACATCAAAGGGGAACCAGCGAACATCAATGTAGCATGTACTCTTCAGAATACCTACATTTTCCAAAGACATTAGAGCATGTTATTTCAATAGTAAATTATGTTTTCTTCACCATCATCTTGTTACCTCCTTGTCCTGTTTTAAAAGCCTCCTTGAAACCTATCACTTTGACCATGCCTTTGCTCACTATCTCTGATTTAACTAACATCAGCTTGATGTTCAATTAATTTTGTCTCTTTGAATTTCTTTGGGAGGTTTTATTATGTTAAAGAAACAGTAGGAGTTGGGATGGTGTTGGTTCCAGAACGAGTCTGTTAAAGAAGATTTCATAATCTTCTGTATGTTAACTGCGGGTTTTCATTAACTACATGTAATTAAAAACAAACATACAGTAAAAGGTACAGGCATGGAGCTATCTCCATCTTAGATCTTAACATGTGTCTAGCCAACACCATCCTCACTCTGGGCCTTCTTACATCACTGTGTGGGTGGGACTGTACTCAGTCCCACATTAACCCTGTATGTGCCAGACCCTTCTATTCCAGTATGTACAAGTTGCTGCGTTGAAGACTTTGGAATAAAAGCATAAGGTCAATCTTTTCACAAAGCAGAGAGTTTGAGATTCATTGCAATTTCCAGTCTCGTCAGTTCAGGGCCTCAACTGGAAAAATTAATCTACAAAATTATATTCCTATGGTTACAGCTGCTTGTTTACCATGATGGTAAAAGAGAAATAACATCATAATTTGCAGGACTAGCATTTCTTTTTTTGTTAAAGGGGAAAAATATATTTAAACCTGAAGTGTTTATTAATGCATTAACCCAAATATTCCAAGGCTGGTCAATTTAGGCTTGGGGCTCAATTTAGCACTCAATGATTCACAAAGAATGCAATGTAATCCATTGAAACATTGACACCTCACGTAATGGGGAGTTGGGGAACTATCAATCCATTACATCTTAAATTTGACATATTCTAAAATTATGATTAAAAGCCTCATAGCTTGTTTGTGTGGGATAAGTTGGCATAATTCCATTTCCCTGTTGTATTACCAGCTGTCTGGTTAATAACCAAGGCCTAGATGTTGAGATACTGTTGAGAATGCAGCATATTAATAAAAAGTCAAGCAAGGTTTTCTTAGGATGATCTAAGACCTACAGTTAAAGAACTTCAAATTGGCTTTGCTGCTGGTAGAATTAACAAAAATGAGTTTTATAGCAACATTAGCAATGCAATAGGTGGATTCCTGGGAATACATATTATACAGCTGTAATATTGAGGGAATTAGATGATTTCATAAAGCCACACCAGCATTTTCAACTGATTTCTGAACTCCAGCCTGAGGCTGTAGCTTTATAACCATTGTCAGTTGTCAGCTACTTATCTAATATAGTCTCTAAAGTTCATAGAGGCAATCCTGTTCTGTTCTCGTTCACTTCTATATTAGTCATTTAAGGTAAAAAAAAACCCAAATATTTTCTGTCCTGATATGTCCTGCTGAAAGGATGAATGATCATAACATAGTCAGTATTTAATCATGTGATATTCAACCGTGTAACCTCCATTCTGAACAACAGGAGGCTGTGTCACTTGGTAGGTAGCCCTCCTGCCTATGAGCCAGAAGTTCTAAGTTCAAGTCCTGTATCAGGTCTAATTGTCTATGGAAGGAGTATTCATGATGTGGTTCTGCAAGTTGGCAATCAGCTTATTTTTTAATCATTCACAAGATGTGGAGTTCGCTGGCTGGGCCAGCATTTATTGCCCATTCCTAGTTGCCCTTGTGAAAGTGGTGGTGAGCTGCCTTCTTGAACCGCTGCTGTCCATGCGGTGTAGGTACACCCACAGAGCTGTTAGGGAGGGAGTTTCAGGATTTTGACCCAGCGACAATGAAGGAACAGCAATATATTTCGAAGTTAGGATGGTGAGTGACTTGGAGGGGAACTTCCAGGTGGTGGTGTTCCCATCTATCTGCTGCCCTTGTCCTTTTAGATGGTAGTGGTTGTGGGTTTATAAGGTACTTTCTGAGGAGCCTTCAGTGCATCTTGTAGATGGTATACACTGCTGCTACTGTGCATCAGTGTGGGAGGACGTGAATGTTTGTGGATGTGGTACCAATCAAATGGGCTGCTTTGTCCTGGATGGTGTCAAGCTTCTTGAGTGTTATGGGAGCTGCACTCATCCAAGCAAGCAGGGAGTATTCAATCACGCTCCTGACTTGTGCCTTTTAGATGGTGGACAGGCTTTGGGGAGTCAGGAAGTGAGTTACGCATTGTAAGATTCCTAGCCTCTGACCCGCTCTTGTAGCCACAGTACTTACATGGCTAGTCCAGTTCAGGTTCTGGTCAATGGTAATTCCCAGGATGTTGATAGTAGGGGATTCAGTATGATCATGGCATTAAACATCTTCTCTCTTGTTGGAGGTGGTAATTGCCTGACACTTATGTGGCATGAATGTTACTTGCCACTTTTCAGCCTAAGCCTGGATATTGTCCAGATCTTGCAGCATTTGGACGCGGACTGCTTCAGTATCCGAGGAGTCATGGATGGTGCTCCATGCTGCGCAATCATCAGATAACATCCCCACTTCTGACCTTATAATGGAAGGAAGATGATTAATGAAGCAGCTGATGATGGTTGGGCCAAGGACACTACCCTGAGGAATTCCTGCAGTGATGTCCTGGAGCTGAGATGATTGACATCCAACAACCACAACCATATTCCTTTGTGCTAGGTATGACTTGAACCAGTTGACAGTTTTCCCCTAATTCCCATTGACTGCAGTTTTGCTAGGGCTCCTTGATGCCACACTTGTGGCCTTGATGTCAAGGGCTATCACTCTTACCTCACCTCGGGAGTTCAGCTCTTTTGTCCATGTTTGATCCAATGCTTTATTGAGTTTAGGAGCTGAGTGGCCCTCGCAGAACCCAAACTGGGCGTCAGTGAGCAGGTTATTGCTAAGCAAGTGCCGCTTGATAGCAGTGTTGATGACCTTTTCCATTACTTTACTGATGATTGAAAGTAGACTGATGGGGCGGTAATTGGCCGGGTTGGATTTGTCCTGCTTTTTGTGTACAGGACATACCTGAGCAATTTTCCACATAGCTGGGTAGATGCCAGTGTTGTAGCTGTACTGGAACAGTTTGGCTAAGGGCGTGGTAAGTTTTGGCACACAAGTCTTCAATTTGTGAAAGGGAAAGAATTATTTTGCAAAAATACCAAACAAGCAAACCAGAGATCTGGAATACTCAATGTGCAAACCTGAAAATTAAGCCCACGTGCGTAGGTGTTGCTGGGGAAAGTGATATTATGGAGGGTTATAGAGTTGCTCCTGCAGACAATGTAACTAACATGAAACTAGTTCTAAATAATGAATGTAAATATACCAATGAGGCATTGCTGAATTCATTGGAAAATCATTTGCAGCAGTCTTTAAAGATAATTAAAGGAAGACATAGATTCACATGGGATACAAAAGGAGATGAAAGATAGGGCTAAAGTGCTATAGAAATCAAATACTATGAGCCATAGCCTCCACCAGTGAGGTGATGTGCCAGCAGCAGTTAGTTTCCCTTAAGACCATCATTTCAACCCCACAATAATACACTACCTACTACAAACCATGCTTTGAACATGGTCTGTTTCTATGATCACTTCAATGAAGATGTGCTATAATGCGGAATTTGTTTAGAAGTTGCTGTAGCAGCCACTCAATGTTGACAGTCTGCCAATCTCAGAACGAGAAACTAGTGCCACAGAATAGAGGGCGGTACATTTTGTCAATGATAAACGTGGGATAGGATTCAATCTCTCCTAAGAGATTTCTGAATTAACCCATGCCCATTCAATGTAATGCAGGCAACATGCCCAACTTTGTGCTGCCTGCTCATTTGAACAATAGCTGTGTGCAGTCAGCACGAACTGCACTTTTCATTGGCTGCATACATTAGCAGGGAGCCCCAAACTGAAACTTGCTTGTGGCATCAGTTGAAGCTAGTCTGCACCTCTTACAGCGGAGGTGCATTGTGGCTGGAGCAGTTGCAGGTAGTCATACTTACAAAGTTGGAAAGAGTGAAGAATGGGAGAAAATGAGCTCCAAGGTTTATTTTTGTTCCACTGGAGGCCTTGGTGGAGGAGGAGGAAAGGAAGACAGATTTCCTGTATCTGCAGAGGGCCAGCAAACTCTCCATGTTCATAAGACAGTGGGGGCAGATGATCGTGGAGGGCAATGCCACGGATCAAGTCCTGAGGACTTAGTTGTAGTGCCACAAGAAGTTCAATTATCTCACCTGAGTAGTCAAGTTTAATGAATGTATCTGCAAATACCATATCTTGCCACTATTATTCACCTACCAACAATCTCTATCAATCACAACTCATACCAAACATTCATAGCTTCACCCTATCCTTAAACACTTAGTATCACTGCATGCCAGCTGTTCAACAATGACAGTCACATTAACCCAACAGGTAGCATTACACTCACTGACAGTGTTCCCGTCTCCTGCAGGTGCACAAAGTGGTGCACAATTAGAGATGGCAGAAGCAAATCATAGGGGGGGCAGGCATACCTGCATGTCCTTACCTCCAAGGAAGTGATGGTGCTGGCCATTATTGGGATCCCATTGCTCAGGCTGCAGCTAGCAGTAGGGCCAACATCATCAAAGGTGGCAGTATCGGGACATAGGAATATAGAAGCAAGAATAGGCCATGAGGCTCCTTGAGCCTGTTCTGGCATTCAATAAGATCATGGCTAATTTGTGACTCAACTCAATATAGCTGTCTTTATCACATATACCTGAATATATCTGGATAACGAAAATCCATTAATCTCAGATATAACATTTACAATTAATCTAGCAGCAATTGTAGAATCTGGCTAAGTTTTAGACTATGCCCCCTGAGTCCCAGGCTCTCCAACTAGCAGAAACAGTTTTTCTCTATCTAAATATCTGTTCCCTTCAATATCTTGAAAACTTTGACCAAATTACTATTCAACCGTTGAAATTCCAGGGAATACAACCCTAAATGTATAATCTCTCCTCATTAACTCTTGGGGTTCAGGTATAATTCTGATAAAACAATGCTGCACTCCCTTATATCCTTCCGAAGGTGTGGTGCCAAGAACGGCTCACAGTACTCCAAGCGTGCTCTAACTAGGACTTTGAATAGCTGAAGCATGACTTCTCCCTCCTTGTACTCTAGTCCCCTGGATATAAAGGTCAGCATTCAATTAGCCTTTTTGATTATTTTCTGTGCCCGTTTGTGACATTTTACTGATCTATGTAATGGAGGTCATGTGATGCAGTGGGTAGCGTTCCTGCCTCTGAGCAGAAAGCATCTGGTCCTGGGGATTTATCACTCTTCAGTGCCATTATTTTCTTAACTACTGTAATTTTATTTGAATTAATTTTGGAGATTCCTGATTCAATATGAGTTTCTTTGTAAAGTGGCACACTGATCTCTTCGCTCACTGTAAATATTAATGGTTAGCAACAATGTATAATTTTTAAGTTGAATATATATATTTGTGTGTTAAGGTTAAATGGTTTCAGTTTCATTTTTGGTTGTTTATGAGCCTTGGTGCCTAAATGGCTGGGTGGACTTGAGGCTGAAAGATCAGTCTTTTGGGTTTGCTTTTATATATATATATATATATATATTTATATAAAATATATATTTCTTTATTTTTAATGAGGTTTTACAACCCCTGAAGTTAAAGAGATTGGTCAAAAAGGGGTTAGGTGTCTAGTGATTCTGGAAAAAAACACAAAAGTAGAACAAACCGGGCTGTTGCCTAGTGACAGAGGGACACAGAGAAAGACAGGGAAGAGTTCAGTGTTTGTCAGAGAGTAAAGACATAGATTTTTCAGCTCTCTGACAAGAGAAAAGTACAAGTCTAGTGGGACAGTAGTCAACTGAATAGTCAGTTATTGGACTCAATAATGTGATCAGTTTAGCAGTGTTGCTACAGAAACAGTCAGTTTAACAGTGAGTTTTTGGGTGTCTTGGGCAGAGATACAAGTTGGGTGGGAAGCATCAAGTTGATTGCTCAAGAATTCAATGGAAGACAATCATTTACACATGTGCTAGTCCCAAGCAAGGAGCCTTTGTGCCAAGTTAGTGGTAACACTTCACTCGTTTATGTATATATAAAGATATTGCTGGGTAAAGGAATAGTGGGAAATTGAATTATCTTCTTGTGTTTGTATTGAGATCTTTCCAACCTTTTTGTCTGGTGTAATATTGTTCATTTTTCTTGCTTTAATAAATATTTTATTCTTTGTGTTAAATGTTTATCAGCAGACTCCTGTGAATTTGTTCAGTAACTTTTCTCCATGGGTTCTAAAAAAATGTTAGGCTCAATCAAGCCAGGTTTCTCTCTTGGATCTGACTTATCCAGTAGTAACATTAGCTGCGATTGTAACATAACGCAAAGTAATTATTCAGTATGTCTATCATTTCCTTACTTCATTAGCAATATCACCATTATCAGTTGTCAAGGGGCCCACATTGCTCTCAACTGTTCTTTCTCCTAATGATATTGTAAAAAATTTTAATATTGATTTTGATATTCCTTACAAGTTTCCTTTCATTGTTCTTTATGTAGCTCAAACCATCTGTTTTGTCACCATTTCTGTTCTTTATATCTTTCCCATGGATCTGTGTTTTTTTTTCATATTTATATACTTTCTCAGTTTTATGTTGTCTATCATCTCTTTAGTTGCCCATATCTGTCTTTTTTGGCAAGTAGAGCTCTTCTCAATTAAGGGCATAAACTGGTTCGGTATCACATTAACTTACCATTATATGGTGCATTGGTAAAGTCACACCTGGGGCAAAATTTTATGGCCCCTGCCAGCAGCTTTGCATGTGGTGGGGAGGCAGGCCCATAAAATTCCCTGGGTCATCTTCCCACTGCCTACCTGCTCGCCCCTGGCCTCTCCACAGTTTTACAGGAGGGTGGATGAGGCCTAAGGCTACCCACCCGCCTTTGTCCCAGTTGAGACCCTTAAATGATGGATAATTTGCCACTTAAGGACCAATTCCCATTCTCCTCAGTTTTTCAGCTGGCGGAAGGACCTCAGGGCTGGCTGATCTCACTGCTGGGCCTCATCCGGGAAGGGAGGGTGGCTCCATTATTATCCCCCTTTTGTGATCAGTGCGCTCACCCCCCACCCCCCGGCCTCCAAAAGTTCTTTCCCCTTTCCACTGGGTGCTCCTTCTCGGTCTGGCCTTGCCATTACAAATCCCACCTCCCTTTCCCCACCCACCCCAGGGCCCACCTTCCCATCCTTGCCATGAGACTCCCACACTTATCTCCACCATGGGCTCTGGAACTTAGAATCTGGGACAATTTGTAGTTCCAACAGTGACCAATGTTCTGGTAGCACTGTTGGGTCTATAGAGTTGTTGGCCAATCTAATCTCTCTTAGGCAGGGCTTCCTCCTGAGTGAGGGATGGAAATCCCACCTCCAACCAGTATTCAATGGAAATGAGGTAATTGGCATTGGGGACGCATTCCCTGCTGACTCTTTGGGTGGTGAGGCAGAAAACCTCGCCAGCCATAAAATTCTGCCCCTGGAGCTCTGAGTGCATTTCTGGCCTCCTTACCTCAGGTGGGACATATTTGAACTAGAGGTAGTGCAATGAAGGTTCCTTAGCCTGTTTTCTTGGATAAGGGGATTGTCCGATGAGGAAAGATTGAGTAGGCCAGCCTATATTCTCTGGAATTTAGAAGACTGAGAGGTGATCTAATTGAAAGATATACAATTCTTGAGGAGCTTGAAAGGGTATATACTGAGAAAATGTTTCCCCTGACTGGGGGATCTAGAACATGTGGTTACAGTCTCAGAATAAGGGGTCGGCCATTTAGGGACAGAGATGAAGAGAAGTTTCTTCACTTTAAGTATTGTGGGTCTTTGAAATTTTCTACCACAGAAAGCCCTCTATGCTCAGTTGTTGAGTATATATTCAGAATAGAGGGCTATAGTTTTTGGGTACTAAAGGAACTGATGGATATGGGGAGAATATGGGGAGGTGGAGTTGAAGTAGAAAATCAGCCATGATCTTTTTGAATGACGAAGAAGGCTCGAAGGGTCAAATGGCCTACTCAGCGCCTATTTATTATGTTCTTGTGCTGTAAATCTTTTCTGAGACCCACTGATCTTTTGTCATACTACTCATTAACAGATATGCCTGATTTCCTGCATTTTCATCTCACTAAAGTTAGCCTGATTGAAATATAGAAACTTTGAAACTGTTTTGCGCTTCTCCCTTTCAAATACTATGGTGTATTCAATTATATTATGGTCGCTATTAGATAAATGTTCACACACTGTATCCTTACAACTGATCTTCCTCCTCACATCCCATTTTCCTCACATCCCACACTCCCTTCTGATTTGCAAGTTGCAGATGGTGTATGCATGTGCCAGTACTTTCGCCCCTATTCCTGCACCTCAAACTTACCCTTGCGCCTTTTCCAATTCAGTTTCCCAAGGAGAGCAAACTGTCCAGGCAATACAGGAACGCTAGAAAGACACTAATGATGAAGATACTGCACTGCCATTTGATTTCATCTCAGCCACCAGCTCAGATACACTTTGGGCAGAATTTCACCCATGTCGGGCGGGCTCAGCAGGGGTGGGTGGTGGCTGTTGGGAAGCTGACCGCTGCCTGCGATTGGGGCCGGAAGGCGATTTCATGCTGGCGGGCCAATTAAGGCTGCGCTCAGCGCTCCCTGTGCAGGTGGGGGAGGAGAGTGCGAGCTGGGTGAGCTTGACCTTCGCACATGCGCGCGCTTCCTAATCTCCTGAGGCACAGAGTTGCCTCAGGGAGATGAAGTGTTATGTATAAAAAAATAAAGAAATTGAAAATGTAATGAAACATGTCCCCTCATGTGACTCTTACTAAATAAATTTTAAAGTTTTTATTTGCTTTAGGAAAACTCATCCCACCCGTGGATGAGGCTTCCTAAAATGTGCAAAGGCCACTTGGCCTTTTCGCCTGCCGGCCAACCGTAAGGTTGGACAGACAGCAAAAAATGCAACTTAATTGATAAGTTAACGGCCTTAACAGGCCTGTTAATTGTCGGGAGGTGCACTGCTGACTCCGGCACGTGCCCGCCGAACGAAATATAGCACGATTGTGCGTTGATGTTGGGATGCTTGCCCGACATCAACGTGCATCATTTTTACGCTTGAGCAGGTCAGGTGCGCGCCTGCCTGCCAAGCTAAAAATTTTACTCACTATGTGTGTCTTAGAGATTAGATGAGACATGGGATCAGCACAGAATAAGACACTGGGCATGAGTGTACTGCAAGCATGGCAGGGGCAAAGAATAGCAGGGGTGCCAGCTCACTGGATGGATATGTACAGCAAGATGCCTGGTGCATTGGGAAGCCTGCTGAATAGCCTGCATTCAATGGGCAGAATCATCCCAAATTTGCAAATAGTGCAGAAGTGGGTGGGAAAAAAGTCTTTTTTCCTGCCAGCCCCAAGGGCGGGTTTTCACATTGTATCATCCCATTCCCAACTCATTAATTATGTAGCCATATGAAACAGATTAGCTGATGTCCCCCTTCACACACTTCCTCATGCCGGGTGCCATACTTAAACTGCAGCCGCATGCACACTTCTCAATGTTTGCAGCCCAGGACTGCTCCAGTGAAGACAAGGCTGAAAAAGCCAAGAAGAGCGCAGCCCCCTGATTCAGTGACTCATCCCTGGGAAGGCTTCTGGACACTGTGGAGGCCCACTGCTATGTCCTCTACACCCACTCTGGATGCAGGGGGCCCATCAGTCTCACCATTCCGGCTTGGGAGGCGGTGGCAGAGGTGGTCAGTGCCAATGCTGCACACAAGAGGTCGGCCATCCTGTGCAGAAAATGGATGAATGATCTCATCCATCAGGGTAAGGCAACCAACTCATCACTCTAAATTGACATATTTAAGCCCATCACATATTCACTGGCATCTCATGCTGCCAGTTCAAGGGACATCACCACTTACTCTCTCACATACACCCTCACATCCCCATCTGGCCTCATCTTCTCTGGAGACTGCCTCCTCACGCCTCACCATCTTGAGCCACTTGCACATATCAACATGTGCCCCCGCACACACCCTGGGATACCCCCTTCTCCAAGCAAACCTGAGCCCCGCAGCTGTTGAAAAGTCAGCTCTGCCTTACGGCTGGTCTGGTAGGTACAGTGATGTGGTGCTACCTGTGAAGCCTGGCGTTGATGACCACGAGTGCAGCCCAAAGCAAGGAAGGCAAACAAACCTCAAAGTCCTGAGCGAAGTGCATGTCGCTTATGTACTTGTTGTGAAACACGTTGGGAGTGCCAGGATGATCCAGGGTGGGGGAATGATTCCGGCGAGCCGGTCTTATAATGAGATATCAAGGTATTGAAATTAGGTTCCCGACTTGCGGTGGAGGGACACGCAGTCTACCATTGACGGGTGGAGCGGACGATTGCAAACTGATTTCATGAAGGCATAAAACTAAGTTTGGGTTTTCTCGCCATATTGTCCCCCGCCCTGATGCCCAATGCCAAGGGGCCAGAAAATTCCAGCAATGTCAAGGGGAATAGATGAGTCCAGTACCTCTTGACACAAGTCAAAACTTATTTTAAATAAGTGTGGGTGGTGTTGGGATTGGGGGTGGGGGCAGTGGGGGCATCAGGGCGTAAGGAGAGAGCATGGCTTCACTATGACCTGAATCTTATTGAACCAGCTTTTAGTCAGTTGACAGCACTCACCTGGTGGGATGTATTTACAAAATCCACTGGAATTTACAAGAACATTGGTGTGAAAAGTTGCGTCAAATCTGTCATCCGCGCTGTTAAAGAAAGGAACAAATTAATTTATAAATAACACATGGAATAAACTGTGAAATGCTTTTAAATATTCAATTGTCCAAAACTAGGAGCCATAAATATAAGATAGTCATTGATAAATCAAATAAGGAGTTTGGGAGAAACTTCTTTACCCAGAGTGGTGAGAATGTGGACCATGTTACAACATAAAGTAGTTGAGGTGAATAACACAGATGCATTTAAGAGCATCCTATTCTAGGGTCATCCTGGGATGCTAAGATAATCTCTTTTCTTTACTGAAAATCATTTACTTAAACTCTTCTCCCCTGTCTCTTCCACCTCACCGCCAACAATAAGTGTGACGAGCTCATGGATTTTTTTTGTCACTAAGCTCTAAGGCATCTGATCAGCCGTGTCCCTCCCTCCCACTAGCCCACTGTTTCAAACTTCCTCTCCCTCCTGCCCTAGCCCTGAATGCCATCATTCTCTAGTTTCTCTCCTATCTTCTGTCATGCCCTCTCCAAGTTCATTTCGCCCATGGGACTTGCCTCCTGCTCCCTTGACCCTATTCCACTAAACTCTGACCACCCAACCTCCCCTCCTGGTCCAAGTGTTAGCTGATATTGTTAATGGTTCTCTCTCTTCAGCTGCTGTCCTTCTGTGTTAGTAAAAATGTATAGCCTTAAGTTTAATTTATATTTTGTATTTGTGTGTTAAGAAAAGTGAACCCTGGTTTTAGTTTCTTTTAGAGGTTCTTGTGAGCTGGGTGCTGGGAAGTCTGTGGATCCTGTTTGTTTTACAACTCTTGAAGTGAAGAGATGGGTTTCCAAGGGGTTTGTAGTTTAATGAAGTTAAAAAAATTAAAAGTAGAGAAAACTGTGCTGGTGTTTAACAACAGGGGTCCAGATACACACAGAGAGACAGAGAAACACAGAAGGGCAGTCAGTTTGAGTGCGCATACCAGAGAGTGCAGGTAGAAGGCCTAATCTCTCCTATAAGCGACCCCACAAGCTTGCTGGGAAATTGAGTTTAGGGAACTTGTGTTTGCTCTGAAGTTGAAGTAATAGTCAGTTTAGATTACATTTTGTAGGGGTCTTAGGGAGAGATGCCAGCTGCAGAAAAGCATCTAGGGAATGCTCAGCGGATCACCAGATGAAAACAGTTTGAAACTGAGTTCACCCAAGCAAGAAACCTCGGTGTTGAGGCAGAAGTAGAATTTCACTTGGGTTTTGCTTCTGTAAGGGCTGTTGGGATAAAAGGAATAGTATCAGTTTGAAACATTTTCTCGTACCTGTATTGAAATCTTTTCAAGCTTTTTGTCTCATGTAATATAGTTCAATTTTTCTTGTTTAATAAACATTTTATTCTTTGTGTTAACAGAATCCTGGCAGAGTCTTGTGAATGTGTTCAGTAACTGACCTCCACGGTTTAAAAAAAACGTGATCTACCAAGCCAGGTTTCACTTTAGGATCTGACTTGTCCACCATTAACTTCAGCTGGTATCATAACTTCTGCCCTTCAAAACTGTTGTCATCATCCCTCTCCTCAAAACAAAAACCCTTGGCCCCACTTTCCTTGTGAACAACTGCCTCAACTCCAACCTCCCTTTCTTCTTCAAAGTCCTTAAACATGTTGTTGCTTCACAAATCCATACTTATTGTTCCTGAAGCTCCATGTTTAAACCTCTCCAATCAGGTTTCCACCCTTGTCACAGTGTTGAAACGGCTCTTCTCAAAGTGACAAATAACAACCTATGTGACTGTGACAAAGGTTAACTATTCCTCCTCGTTCTTCTTGACCTATCTGCAGCCTTTAATATGAATGACCACACCATCCTCTTCCAATGCCTCTGCAATGCATTCAGCTGGGTAGAACTTTACCCACATGGTTCCATTCTTATGTATCAAACTTTAGCCAGAGAATCACTTGCAATGGCTTCCCTTCCTGCTCCCATATCATTACCTCTGGTGTCCCCCCCAAGATCTGTCCTTGGCCCCCTCCTAATTTTCATTTGCATGCTGTCCCTCAGTGACATCATTTGAAAGCACAGCTTTCATTTTCACATGTATGCTGATGACACCCAGCTGTATCTCACTACCGCCTCCCTCAACTCCTCCACTGTTGTCAAATTATCAGATTGCTCACCTGACAACCAGTCCTGGATGAGCAGAAATTTCCTCCAATTAAATATTGGCTTTGGTCCCCACTCGAAACTCTGTTCCCTAGCTACTGAATCCAACCCTCTCCCTGGCAACTGTCTGAGGCTGAAACAGGCCATTCACAATCTTTGTGTCATACTTTAGCCCAAGATCAATTCCCAACCACATATCTGCATCATCACAAAGTTCACTTTTTAAAAATGTATTTGTTCATGGGATGTGGGTGTCACTGGCTAGGCCAGCATTTATTGCCCATCCCTAATTGCACTTGTTCAGAGGGCATTTTAAGAGTCAACCACATTGTTGTGGTCACATGTAGATCAGACCAGATAAGGACAGCAGATTTCCTTCCCTAAAGGGCATTAATTCCGGATTTTTACTGAATTCAAATTTCACTATTGGCCATGATGAGATTCGAACCTGGGTTTCCAGAGCATTACCCTGGGTCTCTGGAATACTAATCCAGTGACAATACCATTATGCCACCCCCTCCACTTCCATACCATTGCCTGACTTGGCCTTTGCCTCAGCTTAACCGCTGCTGGAAACCTGATTCATGGCTTTGTTATCTTTAGACTTGAGTATTCCAATGCACTCCTGGATGGTCTTCCACATTCTACCCTCCATGAGGCCATCCAAAGCTCCTCTGTTTGTGCCCTTTCTCACTCCACGTCCAATTTCCCTATCATCCCTGCTGACCCACATTGGTTCCCGGTCAGACAACACCGTCATTTTAAAATTCTCATCTTTTACAAACCCCTCCATGACCTCACCTCTTCTGATCTATGTAATCTTTACCAATACCACAATCTTCCAAGTTATCTGTGTTCTTGTAATTCTGGGTCATTGAGCAGACCGATTTTAATTGCTTCACCATTGTTGGCTATGCTTCCAGATACCTAGGTCCTATGTTTTGGAATCCCCTCTCTAAATCTCTTCATCTCTTTACCTCTTGTTCCTCTCTTAAAGCACACCTTAAAACCGACCTCTTTGATGAAACCTTTGGCCATCTGCTCTGATAGCACCTTATGTAGCTTAAAATGTTGCTTATAATGTTACTGTGAAGCACTTTGCAACATTTTATTATGTTAAAGGTGCTAAATAAATACAATTTTTTGTAACAAATTGTTTTTATTTTACACAATTTTAATATATGATGTAATATTGCATTAAGGTAGTTTACCCTCCTTAGTCAATCATTGAGAATCTCTCTTCCATAAAGGTGATGGGTGCTTCCTGCTGGAACCTGAGTCATCCTTGTTAACTAATCACTAAACTTAATTTGTCATTTGTCTTATACTTTAACAATTATCCTACAGAATTTTGAATAGTGAACTCATTGAGGTGAATGGATTATAACGGAACACGACAACAATGACAACCTGCATTGGAACAGGCTTTTAATGGAACAAATTGTTTCAAGTGGTTCACAGGGGTATTACCATTCAAATTGTGACAATGAACCACAGCAGGAGATATCAGCATAAATGAACAAAAGCTTGCTCAATGGTGCAGATTTCAAGGAGTATCTTAAGGATGAAAGAGGTAGAGAGGCAGAAGGCTTTCAGGAGGGAATTCCAGAGCATTTGGTCAAGGCAGCTAAATGCAGGGCTGCCATTGGTGGGGTGATTAAAATCAGGGACATGTTAAATGTCGAAATTGGAAGAGTGCAAAGATGTCAAAGGTTTGTAGAACTGGAGGGGATTACAGAGATAGGGAGAAGCCAGTGAAAAGGTTTTTGATTGATTCTTTGTTTTTTCTTTTTATTTTTCTCCTCTCTTTTACTCCACTTCTCTCTTCTCTTTACTTTTGCCCTGTTCCTCTCTTTTACATCACTTCCCATCTCCGAATTCCATTCTTTCTTTACCCTCATGCCACCCCTGCAAGGTTCTCTCTCTCCTACATTGCTTCACATCTCTACTTTTCTTCCCTAGACCTGTGCTCCCTAACCTCATCCCTTCTCTCTTCTGCATCATCCTCCTCCCGTGGCCCACCACCCCCCACCACCTTGACTTCTGCTGTTTGTTTCTTTATACATCCCCTGACCATGTGGCGTTCACCCACAGCACATGCACACCACTTGCTATAAGGGGGATCTACATAAGTAGTTAAGTGAAGAGAAAGGAATAGAAGGATAATCTCCTGCACTTCAAGGAATAGTGCCATGGGATCTTTTATACCCACCTCAAAGGTTAAACTTCTCACCCCAGAGATGGCACCTCCAACAGTGAAGCACTCCCTCAGTTTTTAACAAAATGTGGGTATCTTTGGCAAGGCCAGCATTTACTGTTCATCTCTAATTGCCCACGGGAAGGTGATGAGCCACCTTCTTTTATATAACTGACTTGTTAAGCCACTTCAGATTCTTATGGACCCTTCCCTTCTCAAAGTCCATCCCCGTGGCAACATGAATTATACGGGCATTGTATCCAAGTCAAAAAGTTAATCAGCTATCCTTTAGATTCCCAACTTCTCTCTGTCTTGAAACTAAATAGACAAGTTAAAGTATAACAATTTATAAAACCTGACATTCTGAACACCTCTTGGGACTTTGGAAACCAACAATCTATCCACCATCAAACAGACGCTTTGGTCATTGTTTATAGGTGCGAACATCTTGCACCTTCTTCCCAGTAAAACAACGTGCACCCAACCACCTCGCCAGCACCCCAGCCACCCAATTTTAATCTTTAGCACTTTAACATCTAAACCACGCAGGTTTGCTGTCAGTAGAATTCCAAACAGGTCACATTACCCCCTTCATTCCTCCATTTTACTCTAAATTAAAAAGACAATCCCAAAACATAAGAATTTTACAAATCTTGCATTTGTAACAATTCCTCTTCACAAAGAAAGTCCTGTAACAAGATAATGATCATGCTATTATGGATGGGCTACTGAAAAGCCAATGTCACCATCCATTGGAATCTATAGCCCAAAGGTACAGAAATTTGGGATCAAATTGTGTCAATGTTTTAACAGCACAATCTTCCATTGCATTGAGACCTGTAGTTATAAAACTGACACTTTATAATTGCACATAATGGATTTTTATTCATTCATTTCTAACTAATAATCATATAAATAGCTCTGAGAAATTGAGCTTAAATACTGTAATAAATAATCAGAAAGCTTTCTGATAGATGAATGGTAAACTGCAGTGTCTTTTTTTTAATGTGCATGAGATGTGAATGTCGCTGGCGAGGCTAGCATTAATTGCCCATCTCGAATTGTCCTTGAGAAAGTGGTGGTGAGCTGCCTCTGTGCTGCAGTCCATGTGGTAAAGGTATATCTACAGTGCTGTTAGGGAGGGATACAGGTGTCCTTCATTACTAAGCCATTTCTTGCTCTATGCTGATTTTAGGCAGGGTAATAATTATATATTTAGTGCCCTCTCAAAACCTGAGGTTTTGAGAGGGCAATAAATGAGGTTGGCTGTGGATATTAAGAGGATCAGGTTTGATTATAATGCCTTACACAGTCAAATCAGCCTCTGACCCTCATGGTCTTGGTTCATAGTTGAAGAGTAACTGCTTGGGAAAGGTGCTACCGGGTCTCTGGAGACCATTTCTGAGCAAATGTTAGGAGGTGAGTGGAGACACAACGCTTCAGTACAGTGCACAGTTCTGGTCTCCACAATTCAAAAGATATATAGCAGCACTGGAAAAGGTGCAAAAATGATATACAAGAATTATACAAGAACTGAGAGATTAAAAACATTTACAATGATTGAACAGGCTGGGGCTCTTTCCTCTAGGAAAGAAAAAAGATCCATTAGGGGTCTTTAAAATTATGAAAGGGTTTGATGGTAGAGGCGTAGAGAAGGTATTTTCCACCTACGGGGGAGACCAGAATTAGGGGTTATAAGTATGAGACATCCACTAATCAATTCAATAAGTAATTCAGAAGAAGCCTCTTCACCCAGAGAGAGGTGAGGATGTGGAACTTGCTACCCCAAGGAGTGGCTGAGGCAAATAGCATTGATGCATTTAAGAGGAATTTAGGTCGGTACATGAGGGAGAAAAGAGGTGAGGGGGTGAGTTGAGGTAGAGTGGGAGGAAGCTTGTGTAGAGCATGAACACTAGCCAGTGTTACCAGTCTGTGCTGTAAATTCCCTGGAAGAATGTAAACAAAAGGCACAGGCAAGAATACCTCATGGTGGCAGCTGCTGACACTAGTCACCCCCCTAAGCCATCCTTCCTCACTTTGCTTGGAATCTTATGGCCCCTCCCGCCAACGGGATTTTCCGGTCCCGCTGAAGTCAATAGGCTTTTGAACAGCTCGCCGCATTTTACAGCCCTGCCCCCACCGCAACAGGGCAGTAAAATTCCTCCCCTTGTCTTGTGAAACAGCATACCCCTAATGCCTAGGTTATCATAAATAGGCTGATGGTAGAAGTCTGTGTGGGTCAGCAATCAACCAACGAAGTGTGCGAAAACCCCACTGCAGCTATCTCCTGTGGATCTACCCATGGATTCAAAGACTGGCACAGGGATCTACTTTCCTCTGGAGGTAAGTAAAATCCACACTGTCTATTGGGAATAAGGAGGCAGCATGATTAATATTACCTCCAAAACCTACTCTATTCCCACCCACTGCATTTTTAAACTGGGCACATTTTCTTTTAGGTGGCTGAGGCGCCTGCTAGATGCAAACGTGCGCCCTGAGGTATTTTTAACCCGAAAAATTGGAAGCATCGATCTTCACCCAACCCTCTGATTAAATCGAGTGAGGTTCGTTGCAGAGGAACACTGAAAGCACTATTTAAAGGACGCTTGGGTGCTAATGTCCTTTTCAGCCGAGCAGGCCTCTTCTACCTCCCCATTGTGATATCATGTTGTCATGGAAATAGAGTTGCGTGGAGAGCCATGATTAGCAACCTTCATATATCCGAGGACTCTTTGTGAAGAGAGAGAAAGAGAGAGAGAGATGAATTTCTGTGCTTGGAGGTTGCATACGTCTGATCCTGTTTTGCCTTACCCGACCAAAATAGACAGTCCTACCTCTTCGCAGGTGTTTCATGGATTTGGATGGAGGAAGAGGACTCGGAAAGAGGAGCAGCAGCAGCATCAACAGGAGAGGAAGTTGGTGCGTCAGGTGATGGAGGGGGTTTTTCTTCTAGAAGGCCTTCCTCACACACAGACTCCTTAGACCAAGGGTCAGTTTCCTGTATATCCCTGAGCAATAGTGCTTGATAAGACCATGCTTTCCCAAGCCAAGTTCTCACTGACCGTCTCAGCCTCCTGCAAGAAAACCTGCTACCTGCTGAACCATGTGACCACGTTTTAACAGCAACTTACAAAGTCACCGCTGCCCTAAACTTTTTGCCTCAGACTCCTTCCAACATGTGTCAGGACACATCTCCCGCATCCCCAGTCTGCAATAGACAGCTGTATAAAAGAGTTTCCAATGCTCTATTTGCCTAGGATGGTCAATATTTTACAATATATATGGGCAACACTTATATTGGGGGAGCTCTGGAATGTGCAGCAGTGGCTGGCTTTGCTCTTGTCCACAGGAGTCCATGCACTGGGCTCCTGCAACCATCAAGGCACTAGAAGTCAAGACAACAGCTCTCATTAGCAGTAAGAGCTCACACTCCATTAATGCACAGATGCCATCTGACCATTGCCAAAGGATTGTGCAAGCTCATGCCAGCTTCATGAGCACGACCTATGATGGTATTATCCCATGGCAGTTAAACATTTCCTTGCTATTCCACTCTTCCAATGAGTTCAGAGGGTAGCTATTTAGGTACCAGGGCTACCCACTAAACACATGACAACCTCTGCAGTTCTGCAGCCCCGAGTATAGCTGATAGACAAACACAGCCATGGAACCACCAGGAACACTGAACGCACTATAGGACCCAAAGCAGACACATGTGCGAAGGGCAGATTGGTGAGGTCGAGATCAAGTAAGTTATTTCCTTGATAAAGGCAAAACACTGTGGATGCTGGAAATCTGCAACAAAAACAAAAAATATTTGAAAAACTCAGCAGGTTTGACAGCATCTGTGGAGAGAAAGACAGAGTTAATATTTCGAGCCTGAAGAAGGGTCATAAAGACCCGAAAGGTTAACTCTGCCTTTCTTTCCACAGATGTTGTCAGACCTGCTAAGTTATTTCCTTGTGTTGGTTGTCTCATGTCCTGCAGCAAGCCCAGTCTGGTAATGATGTTGTTCAGGACTCAGCCAGTTTACTCAGCAGTGGCAACATTTTTGCAGCTGGACCTTGACATACCCCTTCCAGAGTACAGGTGGTGCTCCTGCTACCCTCACTGTTTCCTTCAGATGGTGTTTAACATGAAGGGGTATTGATTCATCAGTAGAGGGAGGGCGGAAGATTTCTTTACACAACTTTGATCTGAAACCATAAGACCTTAGGGATTCGACTCAATGTTGAGGATTTCCAGGCCCCGTACATCCACCCACTTCACCTGCAGACCACTCCGCCATCACCTCTTGGGATACCAGTGAAATAAGGACATAACTAAATGATGGTGATGGAGGAATCTGGCGTTTGGCTGAAATGATTCTGTGAGTATGGCTAGGTCAGGTTGTTAAAAACAAAAAAACTGCGGATGCTGGAAATCCAAAACAGAAACAGAATTACCTGGAAAAACTCAGCAGGTCTGGCAGCATCGGTGGAGAAGAAAAGAGTTAACGTTTCGAGTCCTCATGAATCTTCAACAGAACTAGGTGAATCCAAGGAAGGAATGAAATATAAGCTGGTTTAAGGTGGGGGTGGTGGGTGGGTTGGGTGGGGGGAGAGAAGTGGAGTGGGGGTGTGGTTGTAGGGACAAACAAGCAGTGATAGAAGCAGATCATCAAAAGGTGTCACAAACAACAGAACAAAAGAACACATAGGTGTTGAAGTTGGTGATATATATCTAAATGAATGTGCTAATTAAGAAGGGATGGTAGGGCACTCAAGGTATAGCTCTAGTGGGGGTGGGGGGAGCATAAAAGATTTAAAAATATTTAAAAATAATGGAAATAGGTGGGAAAAGAAAAATCTATGTAATTTATTGGAAAAAACAAAAGGAAGGGGGAAGAAACAGAAAGGGGGTGGGGATGGAGGAGGGAGCTCAAGACCTAAAGTTGTTGAATTCAATATTCAGTCCAGAAGGCTGTAAAGTGCCTAGTCGGAAGATGAGGTGTTGTTCCTCCAGTTTGCGTTGGGCTTCACTGGAACAATGCAGCAAGCCAAGGACAGACATGTGGGCAAGAGAGCAGGGTGGAGTGTTAAAATGGCAAGTGACAGGAAGGTTTGGGTCATTCTTGCTGACAGACTGCAGGTGTTCTGCAAAGCGGTCGCCCAGTTTACGTTTGGTCTCTCCAATGTAGAGAAGACCACATTGGGAGCAACGAATGCAGTAGACTAAGTTGGGGGAAATGCAAGTGAAATGCTGCTTCACTTGAAAGGAGTGTTTGGGCCCTTGGACGGTGAGGAGAGAGGAAGTGAAGGGGCAGGTGTTACATCTTTTGCGTGGGCATGGGGTGGTGCCATAAGAGGGGATTGAGGAGTAGGGGGTGATGGAGGAGTGGACCAGTGTGTCCTGGAGGGAACGATCCCTACGGAATGCCAACAGTGGGGGTGAAGGGAAGAAGTGTTTGGTGTTGGCATCATGCTGGAGTTTGCGGAAATGGCGGAGGATGATCCTTTGAATGCGGAGGCTGCTGGGGTGATAAGTGAGGACAAGGGGGAACCTATCATGTTTCTGGGAGGGAGGGGAAAGCGTGAGGGCAGATGCGCGGGAGATGGGCCAGACAAGGGTGAGGGCCCTGTCAACGACCGTGGGTGGAAAACCTCGGTTAAAGAAGGAGGACATGTCAGAGGAACTGTTTTTGAAGGTAGCATCATTGGAACAGATGCGACGGAGGCGAAGGAACTGAGAGAATGGGATGGAGTCCTTACAGGAAGCGGGGTGTGAGGAGCTGTAGTCGAGGTAGCTGTGGGAGTCGGTAGGTTTGTAATGGATATTGGTGGACAGTCTATCACCAGAGATTGAGACAGAGAGGTCAAGGAAGGGAAGGGAAGTGTCAGAGATGGACCACATGAAAATGATGGAGGGGTGGAGATTGGAAGCAAAATTAATAAATTTTTCCAAGTCCCGACGAGAGCATGAAGCAGCACCAAAGTAATCATCAATGTACCGGAGGGGTATGATGTATGGGATATGTGGAACATTCCTTGTTCCAGTCCTACTCTGGTCCCCTTCCACAACTCTTTCTCCAGTACATCGATGATTACTTCGGTGCTGCGTCATGCTCTCGTCGGGACTTGGAAAAATTTATTGATTTTACTTCCAATCTCCACCCCTCCATTATTTTCACGTGGTCCATCTCTGACACTTACCTTCCCTTCCTTGACTTCTCTGTCTCAATCTCTGGTGATAGACTGTCAACCAATATCCATTACAAACCTACCGACACCCGCAGCTACCTCGACTACAGCTCTTCACACCCCGCTTCTTGTAAGGACTCCATCCCATTCTCTCAGTTCCTTCGCCTCCGTCGCATCTGTTCTAATGATGCTACCTTCAAAAACAGTTCCTCTGAGATGTCCTCCTTCCTCCTTAACCGAGGTTTTCCACCCACGGTCGTTGACAGGGCCCTCAACCGTGTCCGACCCATCTCCCGCGCATCTGCCCTCACACCTTCCCCTCCCTCCCAGAAACATGATAGGGTCCCCCTTGTCCTCACATCACCCCAGCAGCCTTCGCATTCAAAGGATCATCCTCCACCATTTCCGCAAACTCCAGCATGATGCCAACACCAAACACATCTTCCCTTCACCCCCCCGTCGGCATTCCATAGGGATCGTTCCCTCCGGGACACCCTGGTGCACTCCTCCATCACCCCCTACTCCTCAACCCCCTCCTATGGCACCACCCTATGCCCACGCAAAAGATGTAACACCTGCCCCTTCACTTCCTCCCTCCACACCGTCCAAGGGCCCAAACACTCTTTTCAAGTGAAGCAGCATTTCACTTGCATTTCCCCCAACTTAGTCTACTGCATTCATTGCTCCCAATGTGGTCTCCTCTACATGGAGAGACCAAACGTAAACTGGGCGACCGCTTTGCAGAACACCTGCGGTCTGTCCTCAAGAATGACCCAAACCTCCCTGTCACTTGCCATTTTAACACTCCACCCTGCTCTCTTGCCCACATGTCTGTCCTTGGCTTGCTGCATTGTTCCAGTGAAGCCCAACGCAAACTGGAGGAACAACACCTCATCTTCCGACTAGGCACTTTACAGCCTTCTGGACTGAATATTGAATTCAACAACTTTAGGTCTTGAGCTCCCTCCTCCATCCCCATCCCCTTTCTGTTTCTTCCCCCTTCCTTTTGTTTTTTCCAATAAATTACATAGATTTTTCTTTTCCCACCTATTTCCATTATTTTTAAATATTTTTAAATCTTTTATGCTCCCCCCACCCCCACTAGAGCTATACCTTGAGTGCCCTACCATCCCTTCTTAATTAGCACATTCATTTAGATAATATCACCAACTTCAACACATATGAGTTCTTTTGTTCTGTTGTCTGTGACATCTTTTGATGATCTGCTTCTATCACTGCTTGTTTGTCCCTACAACCACACTACCCCCCTCCACTTCTCTCCCCTCACCCAAACCCCCCCAACCACACACACACACACACACACCTTAAACCAGCTTATATTTCATCCCTTCCTTGGATTCACCTAGTTCTGTTGAAGGGTCATGAGGACTCGAAATGTCAACTCTTTTCTTCTCCGCCGATGCTGCCAGACCTGCTGAGTTTTTCTAGGTAATTCTGTTTAGGTCAAGTTGTTGCTTGTCTTGTTTGTGGGACAGTTCTAACAATGACACCAGTTCCCCAGTGTTACTGAGGAGGCCTTTCCAGCTTTGCCTGAGATGCATTTAGTTTGTCATTTTAGCCATCGCTATGCTTGTGCCTTTGGTGGATCTGGCCAGGGGTTGCTCCAGGACTGTGTCAGGGTGGACCCGCACAGGAACAGTGCATTTTGCTGCTGTCAAATGCTGGGCCAGTTGTTGGGAGAGGAATTGGAGAACCTTCCCCATGGGATCTCTATGAATTATTCTATGTCTCCCACTGATCTATGGCTGAATAAATGTTGAATACATAAATACTTACTTTGATTTTCTTAATTCATAAACAGGATTTGGAAGTGTGAAGTTGGAGCGGATAACCAATGAAGGGGAAACAAACCCCCTTAACTGCACAGAAAAAAAGGATTAAACTATCACTACCAAGCTTTTATTCCCTGAATACTAGACAAGTATTGGGGAAAACTATTTATTCACACTGTCTCCAATCTATAATCCTTCAAGATAGTCTGGAGAATTCCCAGGGCTGTATTAAGACACCAGATGTTGAGACAATGTTAATTTCCAATCTGTCACACCAACATCAATGTTCATTTTCAACATTTCCACAATTCAAATTTCTATTGCAGAATAGCTCCGAGATTCTGGGCTGAAAATTAAGTCAAAGCACTGACAATAGTAAGTGTAGTGATTGTAGGTATAACCTTTCCTACTTTTAGGGGTCATGATTGTACTGACGAATCAACCCTAAGCACGGGTAATCTTAGAGGCATTGCTTTCTAGTCGTGGACCTAGTTCAAGCATATAGCTTCTACATGAGCTCTGCAAATAGTTATCTGTTTCAAGTAAGAAACCTGTCCAGTACACCAAGTTTCTTACAGCTAGCGACGAGGATAAATAGCTCCAGTGCTGCACCTTGCCCTCATAAATTTTAGTACTTGAATTCTTAAGGAAAGAAAGAAAAGTATAATCACCAGTCATGCCACTCTTCGTCAGAATTTACCCTTATAACTCGTCCATGGAAGACTGGAGCCAGTACATAGAATGCCTAAGTTTTTATTTTGTGACAAATGAAATAACAGTGGAGGAGAAGCAGAAAGCAATTCTTCTAAGTGTCTGTGGGAGCAAGACATATAACCTCAACAATAGCCTGACAGCCGCGAATGCGCCCAATTATAAATCTTTTAATGAGCTGGTAGATCGCGTGAAGACACATTTTCAGCCAAAGCCATCGGTGATTATGAGATTTAAATTCAACACCAAAATAAGGGCCCCAGGTGAGTCAATTGCAACTTATATCATGAAGTTGAAACAGTTGATTAAGCACTGTGACTTTGGAGATACACTCAATGACATGTTGCGGGATTGTCTGATTGGCGACCTACACATGAAGCTATTCAGCGCCATTTACTTGCAGAAGTTAATTCTGGTTTGAAGTGCACCATGGAAATAGCGCTAGCAATGGAGAGTGCCGAGAGGGACTCGCAGGATTTGCAGAGTGTGCAGCATGACGCCGTTCTTCAGTTGGGGCAGAAACCTATCAGCAGGCGAAAACCAGAGAGACAACCACGAAGCGGGAGACAGTCACTGCTGCTCAAAAAACAAAAAGGCATACAGAAAGCATCTCACCAGCAATTCAGAAATTAATCTATTACCGATATGGGGTATCCATGTACCAGAAACCTATAGATTTAAGGAGGTAGAATGCCACTACTGTCACAAAAAAGGGCATGTAATAAAGCAATTCAGGGTGAAATTGAGACAACCAATCAGACAGCAGACCAAGATGATTGAAGTGTACAATGTAACTGAACCAGAAGCTGCTGATACTGATATCTATTATCTATAAAATGTCAAAGCAGTAAAAACTGAACCAATCACCGTCACCCTTCAAGTGAATGGGAAACCTCCAGTCATGGTGGGAGACATGAAAGCATCGACCACAGTGGTGGGAGAACACACATTTAAATACCTAAGTGAAGGTACCCAGCCACTGAACCTGGAGCAAACCACGGCTCAGCTGAAGAAGAACATTGGCGAGTCAATACAGGTAAAAGGCATCACCACGGTACCTGTGTCCTACAGGCAACAGACAGCCCAGCTTCCGGTGATTATTGTAACAGATGAAAGACCTAGTCTTCTGGGCCGTGATTGGTTAAAAGAAATTAAGCTCAACTGGTCAGAAATCTTACAAGTGAGGACAGGAGCAATTCTTGAGCTGTTAATCAAGTATGACAGCATATTTCATAATGAAATGGGAAAGATAAAAGGCTTACAAACAAAAATATATGTAGATTTGGAGGAAATACCACTTTTTTTAATGCCAGGCCTTATGCCCTAACAAAGAAGATGGATGCAGAATTGTGTCCCTTAGAGAAGCTAGCCAGTCCAGTTTTTGGAATGGGTAGTGCCCATAGTCCTTGTGATGAAACCAAATCAAAGTATTCGCATTTGCGAAGACTACAGATTAACTGTGAACAAGGCTGCTAAATTAGATAAATATCCTATCCTGTGGATAGAAGATTTATACGCTAAGCTAGATGCAGGAAAATCCTACACCAAATTGAACATGAGCCATGCATACCAATAGCTAGAGCTGGACAACATGTCTAGATGATGTGTAACCATCAACACGCACAAGGGGCTGTATCAGTATACATACCTACCCTTTGGTGTATCCTCTGCATGTGCAATCTTCCAAAGGACCATAGAAAGCCTATTGCAAGGACTCCACCGAGTAGGTACTTTTCAAGTGACAGAAGTAACTTACTTGGGTCATTGAGTGGATGCTCAGAGGTTGCATCCAGTAGAGGAGAAAGTCTGGGCAATCAAGGAGGTGCCCTCTCCTACCAATGTCACTGAACTCAAGTCTTGTTGGGCATGATAAATTATTACAGTCACTTCTTGATAAACTTGTCAAAAGTGTTAGCCATTTTACACTTATTATTGAAAAAGAACCATCATTAGTCATGGAAGGCGCAACAAAAAGAAGCCTTCATAAAAGTTAAGAAGCTATTACAATCATGATTTCTGCTAGTACATTAGGATCCATCTAAAGAATTAATATTAACCTGTGATGAATCTCCCTATGGTGTGGGAGCGGTGTTGTCACACAGAATGGAAGATGGTTCTGAGAGGCCAATTGGCTATGTCTCCAGATCTCTGTTGGCAGCTGAGAAGGGTTATTCACAACTTGGAAAAGAAGATTTATCTGTAATATTTGGAGTCAAGAAATTCCATCAGTATCTGCATGGTCAACATTTCACCATCGTGTCAGATCGTAAGCCACTAATGGGTTTATTTCGTGAAGATAAAGCAATTCCGGCGATAGCCTCAGCCAGAATTCAACATTAGGCTTTGATTTTGTCAGCGTATGAGTACACCTTTATGCACCGTCTGGGTGTGCATATGGCAAATGTAGACACACTTTGTCGTCTTCCATTACCAGATAGCATTGGACATACTCCAGAGCCACAAGAAGTTGTACTTGTGTTGAATTTCTTGGACTCTTCATCAGTCTGTGCAAAGCAAATAAGGAATTAGACAAACAGGGACAAACAGGGATCCAATTTTGTCAAAAGTCCAAGGCCAGGTATTGCAAGGATGGTCAATTGCACCAGTCTCTGAAGAGATAAATACATGCCCGTAAAGCTGAGTTGTCAAGATGGAATCCTGTTGAGGGCATCAAGGTGGGTATTGAAAATATTTTCACAAATTATTACAAGGCATTTATAGCACAGGAACAGGCTATTTTATAAACAGGCTGTTTATGCTCCTCCCAAGTCTCCTCCCATCCTTTGTCATATCATTCCATCAACATATTCTTCAATTGCTTTCTTCACATGTGATTATCTCACTTCCCCTTAAATGCATTGATCTTATTTGCCTCCGTGACTTCCTGTGGTAGTGAGTTCCATGTTCTAACACTCTTTCAGTGAAGAAGTTTTCTCTGAATTCCCTATTGGGTTTATTAATGACTTATCATATTTATGAACCCTAGTTTTAGGCTCTACTATGAATGGAATCATCTTCTCTACATCGACTCTATCAAACTCTTTCATGGTCTGAAAAACCTCCTTCATGCCACCTGAAATCTTCTCTGTTCTGGTGAATAGGTCCCGGCTTGTTCAGCATTTCCTGAAATGTATAACCAACTCTCGGTCCTGAAATTATTCTAGTAAATCTTTTTGTGTACCTTCTTCAGGGTTTCTATGCACTTTTATAATATGGAAACTAGAATTCATTGCAGTACGCCAAGTGTAATCTAATGAAGGTTCTATAAAGGTTTACCATAATTTCACTATGGGCAGAATCATCCCAGATTTGCACAAAGTGTGGTAGTGGCCGGGACGGCCGCAATGGTGGGTTTTCACACTGTATCATCCCATTCCTGCCTCATTAATTATGCAGCCAGAGGAAACACACCATCTCGCTGGCGGGCGGCCTCCAATTTGCCTGTCATGCTTTCATTTTGCTGCTTCCTCACACAGGACGCCATATTAAACTGCAGCTGTGCACACACTTCGGTGAAGACATGGCCCCAAAAACCAAGAAGAGTGCAGCCCCCCAAATCAGTGGCACATTCTTGGGGCACCTTCTGGATGCCATGGCGACCTGCCGCAATGTCTTCCACCCCAGCTCTGGCCACAGGAGGCCCATCAGTCTCACTGCTCCGGCTTGGGAGGTGGTGGCTGAGGTGGTCAGTGCTAATGCTGCACACAAGAGGTCAGCCATCCAGTGCCGAAAACGGATGAATGATCACATCCATGCTGCCAGGGTAAGGCCACTGTCTCATCATCTAAACTCACACACTCAAGCCCATCGCACATTCACTGGCATCTCACACACTACCAGCTCAAGGGACATCACCACTCACTCCCTCACATCTCCATCCGGCCTCATCTCCTCTGCAGATTGACCCCTCAGCCTTCACTATCTTGAGGCCATTTGCACAGATCAACATGTGCCCCCCCACACATCCTGGGATACCCCCCTTCCCCACTACAGACCTCAATCCGTAGTCTCTTCCCTTGCCTGAGGCCACTTCTCCCCCTTCCCCAAGCAAGCCTAACCGTGCAACCATTGAAAAGCCAATCCACCTTACGGCTGGTCTTGAAGGTAGAGATCTGCCCGAGCGCTCCCCCCAAAAGTGATGTTGTGCTGTCTGCGAAGCCTGGCACTGTCGACCGCAAGTGTGGCCCAAAGCAAGGTAGGCAAACAAACCTCAAAGTCCCAAGAGAAATGCAGCTCACTTACGTACAGTTGTGAAATACCTTGCTGTGCAATCATGCCAATGTGCCTGGATAATAAGGTGCGAAAGTATTGAAATTAGATTTCTGGTGTGCAGCGGCAGGAAATGTGACCTACCATTAACGGCTGGAGCGGATGATGGCAAACTAGTTTTACGATGGCGTGAAACTGACTTTTGGCGTTCTCGCCATATTGGCCCCCCCCCACACTGCTCACCATGACAACGGGGCTGGAAAATTCTGGCCTATTTTTACATTCTGTTATTCTGTGAATGAAGCTCAGCAGGCTTCCTTTTTTTAAATGGCCTTATTAATCTGCGTCACTGTTTTTAGTGATTTATACATACCACACAGATCACTTTGCTCCTATTCCCTATTTGGACACTTATTTTCCAAGGAATACCTGGCCTCCTTAAACTTCCTTCCCAAACGTACAACCTCACATTTATCTATATTGAAGCTCATTTGTCAATTATATGCCCATTCTGCAAATTTACTTCTACATTATTTTGGCAGTCACTCCATTGGAATAATATGGATGGTGTTCCAGACAGGAGGGGATTTAATTTAAACTGCCCTGATTTCTCCTCTCACCACCCATCCATAAACAGAAAGCTGTTTTTGATTTGATTTTCCCCTTTGTAAGCTGTGGCGTATTTCCCAACCCCTCAGTTTTGGTGTGGTCCAATGTCTATTAATAATCCTGCAGCAAAACCCAAGATAGGGTGAGCTCAGAGGGTTAGTTTATTCACACACTCAAATCGCAGGGGATGGGGGGGGAGCTGTGGGGTGCTGCTATGTAGCCCCCTGTGCATTCATACAATAATTAAGGGTTAGAGAAAGAAAGATTTACAGGGCAAAGACCACAGAGCAAGGAATTATGTTTTCATGTGAATCCAGAATCAAATGGTCCAATGGTGAATTCCTTCAAAGAAGTTGGCAGGCTGAATTGATGCTGGATTATTCACTTTTCTAGTAGAGTTGACTCCCATGGCGAGATATGGATGCAGAGATGAATTAGTCTTGTAGGTGATGGTGTTAAAGTTCAGAAGTTCCAGTAGAAACAGTGTGGATGTGGGCAGGCGTTCAAACCAGGACAGAGCCCTTCTTCAGAGCTGCTGATTGGTAGATGGAAAATGGCAGACTGGTTAACTCAAGTTCTGTCGAAGGGTCATGAGGACTCGAAACGTCAACTCTTTTCTTCTCCGCCGATGCTGCCAGACCTGCTGAGTTTTTCCAGGTAATTCTGTTTTTGTCCTGTTGCCTTTGGTTGTGCACCCCCTTGTCCTGCAATAAAGAAGTAAGTGTGCCAGTGAGAGTGGTGCAAGGTGTGTTTGGGCATTGTGGGTCTCATGGTTGAATAGCTGGCAGTGTGTGAAAGCTATGGGATGTGGGTGTAACACTTGCTGCAGAGCAATGTGTGTGAGGGCAAGGGGGGAGCTATGAATGTTATGCATGTATTGTGATTGACAGAGATTGTTGATGGGTGATTCAAGGCAGTGTGGTACATTGAGCAGTGAGTGAAGCTGATGGTGGGGTTATGGCATTTGCAGATGCACCACTGACCTTGGTGACTTGTGTGAGGTCATTGAACTTTTTGCAGCACAGCATCAAAGTCCTTGAGGCTTCGCCCCTGCCATTGACCAACATGGTTATACTGCCTAAACTTCCATGGATAGAGAACATCTCTCCTCCTGCTCACCTGTTGCACCAAGGTGTCCAATGAAGTGTCAGGGAACCTTGGAGAATGACCTCTCCCCTGTTGCACCATAATTCATTCTTCTTGTCCAGACTCTCTTTCCTAAACAGTTCCAATACCTGCTCCAGCCAGAATGCACCTCCCCTGCAACAGAGACAGTCTGGCCTTAAGTAGTGCAGGCTAACTTTAAGTTGTTCTAACCTCAAACAAACCTGAGCCCCATGCTGAAGTGTACTGACACTCAAATTTGTATTTAGCGGTGGTTGCAAATGGGAATCAGGCAAATTAGCAGGCAGCATGAAGTTAGTGGGATGCTTGTATTGGATGCAATACACAAGGGTTAATCGTGCATTGTGGTCCCAATGCCTTTTCAGGGTTTGTCCAATTGAGTCCCTTCTACCTTTCAAAGAGCTCATTCATGCAAGCTGTTTTCCTTATGCCAAGTCAAATTGGGCTTATAAAACAAACAGCGTGACTCAGGTAAAAATACAAGCAAATTATGCTATAAACATTTTTTTAAAAATCTGGTTGGAAAATACTGTTGAAAGAAATCATTGAGAAACAGGTATAAGATGCAATCTCCTGATCCTTGCTCACAACTATTAACCTGTGCAATCAATCAGTACCAACAGGAAATCTATCTTGATGTATTTTGGCACAGTTTATATAATTGCATCATGTACTTTGGGGACCCTCTAAAGGAATTCTAATTATCAAGTTTATTTTGTAATTTCATGTAAAAGGTCATGGAAGTAGAATTAAGAAGCTCATTAGAAGAATTAGGAAAGAAAGGACACAAGTTGCTGAAGCATCAAGTTCATTTGTTTTAGCTTCTGGCACTAAAAGCTACTGCACAACATTGCAACTGCAGTAAATCCCCCAGCGAGCTCTTTTGAAGGGTTTTAAGAGCACGCGTGATTGACAGAAAGAATGTCTTGAAAGTTACAGCGTAGGATTTAACCAATCGGGTAGATGCCCTGATGCTGGGAGGGAATAAATGTTGCTGGTGTGCGTGGGCAGTCAGTGGCACTTCCTCCTGAATTTTACAGGCAGCAGCCAATTAAGTAGCTGCCGTCCTATTCAGGATGGTGGCTCACCCCTGAGAGTGCTGAAAGCTTAGTAGCCTCCGCAGTGCCACCAGGTGTGGCTGCCACTCCTGAGGCAGGCTGGGGAACGTCAGCACCTTGGGAAACATTTTAAAAAAAAACTTTGTGAGGACAAGTGTCAGAGTGGAAAACCCCCCCTGGGATATTGTTGGGGGCCACATCTGCTGCCTTCCCTGCCTGCTGCTCCCTCTTTGTTTTCAAAAGCCTTTGGCCCTTCCCTGCAAACTCTACCCACCTCTCTCCAGCCTCTCCCCACCCCCTCCATCCAGAATCTCCCCCCCTCCAAACTCTTCCCCCTTCCTCCAGCCTCTCCCCCCTGGGCTGTCGCTGGGAGGCCACCACCATTTAGCCGGTGGCCTCTTCAAATGGCAGGAGATTGAGCTGCCATTGGCAAAATGCCATTAGCATGGCAAAATGGCCCCTTAAAATGACTGTTATATATGCATGTAGGGAGGTGGGCATCCTGTCTGATTCCAGTCCCTCTGTCAGTAAAATTCCTCGATTGTGGGATATGGTTGGAGACTCGATCCGACACGGTTCCCCATGATTTTACTGGCAGCAACCCCCCCCACCCCCACCCCCCATCCCCCCCTTCCCGCATCCTGGGGGCCTGTAAAATTCAGCCCTTAGTTCTAATAGAATAAAAATTCGTTCTTCAATGGCCGTGCAATGTGCTCTGATACATTTCCACTCGTGTGGTACCGGTGGGAGTCAAGCAGCATTTTGAAGAAATGAGAGGAAGTTTAGAGTTTGTAGAGTTTCTGGGTAGAATTTTCCCTGCCCTGGAGTGGGGTCAGAGGTCTGGGAGAATATCCAAGATCCATGGCGGGATGGCTCCCGAATGCATTCCCACCAAACAGGAGGTTTCCCGCGTATGGACCAACATGCGGATCGGCTGCCAGCTGTAAGCTGGTAGGCAGTTGATTTGCAGATTTAAGGGGCTTTATTTTCCAGGCGGTGCAGTGGCCCCCCCAAAATTTGTGAAGGCCGCCAGCTTTAAGGAAGGACCCTCCCTGCGGCAGATCAGGGGCCATTGCAGCCAGATGCTCAGTGATGGAAAGAGAGGGCTGTAGTAAGGAAAGGCAGTCCGTTGGCCTCAAGGAGCCATCTGGACGAATTTCTCCTCTGGTCAGAGGGGCCTACCTACTTTGGTGTATTACAGATCACTCAGAGTCTGAGTTGCTGTGGCAATATGCACTTTTACATGAATGTTGTAGTCTGGAGCTATGAATAGCTATGAATGATGGTAAGGGCTCAATTATATCTTTTTTTTCGTCCATGGAATGTGGGCATCACTGGCAAGGTCAGCATTTATTGCCTGTCCCCAGTTGCCCTTGTTCAGAGGGCATTTTTTTTTAAAGTCAACCATATTGCTGTGGGTCTGGAGTCACATGCAGGCCAGACCAGGTAAGGACAGCAGATTTCCTTCCCTAAAGGACATTAGTGAACCAGATGGTTGTTTATGATAATCAGCAATGGTTTCGCGGTCATCATCAGACATTTAATTCCAGATTTTCATTGAATTTAAATTTCACCATCTGCCGTGGTGGGATTCGAACCCCGGGTCCCCAGAGCATTACCCTGGGTCTCTGGATTACTAGTCTTATTTTAATACCACTATGGTTAATACCACTGCCTCTCCGCCATTATGTACACACCTTCCTTGGTCATCAAGTCCTGTGATGGGACCCAAACATGGAGCTTCTGGTTCAGAGACATTGATGTTACCCACTGTGCTACAACACCTCCCTCAACCTACTGATTTTCATGCTTAAACCACCTACCCCCCAACAATGTTGAGGTACCCACTCGATATCTGACCTACTTCAACAGCGCCTACCTCTCCTGATGGGGTTGGTGAGGCTTCAGAGATCCTGGCCATCCTTATTTGCAAGATGAGTGTAGAGGTGGCCAATTACGATGCTGCCTCCAGGAGTATCCCTTTGCTGGTCCCACTACCAACAAGTGCAGTACTCAGTCCTGATGCTGGGGCCCTGAAGCCCGTGGGAAAATCTAGTTTGTCCAAAATGGAATGTATGCTTTTCCTCATTTGGATATATTCTCATGTACCTACGTCCAGAGAGCTTCAGCACAGGTTGATTTAACCAAGATTTAAGGACACTTGCTGATCGTAGGGATACTGCTGGAGTTTAATTAGCGAAAACACTGTAGCATATAATTTATAGACCATTAATAAACTTTCCTTGCTATTCCAGCTAGGGTTTCATTTATCGTGGCAATGATGAGCTCTAATGGTGTTGATTTCCCCTATTCTGACATCAATTTCAATCTGGCCGCATCTGTATTGGATCTCTGGTGTCCAACAACAGTGAAGGCATCAAGCAGATTGAGCAGCCAATCAGACTGAAGAATTCTCATAGGCAGCAAACCAAAAAATAAAAAGCACTGATTAACATTCACTTTTTAATCATTTACAGAATGTAAATATTGGAACATATACATGGGATTAAGGTAGAAACTGCAATATTATAGTAAAATTTTTAAAAATATATTTTAAAAGTTTAATATTTTTTATCATAGAATGGGTGGAATGAATCCAAACATCTAAAATTAGTTCTTCAGTGCGAGAGAACTGGTTTATTGACAATTATGATTTATTACACCGTTAAAAACTCAGTTACACCTCATTCAAGAAGAGTTAACATTTTCACTGGTTTTTACAGTGAGAATAGTGTGTAAAATGCTGAAGTATATGTCAGATCACTGATTCTGTGCTGAATGCATCTATGAAGATTGCAACAGCACACACTGTGGAGGAGCAGGTACCACTGACAACAATTTCTGCATTTCCAGATCTAACTGCGCATGTGTGTAATTTCCTGTCAGTTTTACAAAGTGATAATGTTATTACTCAGCAGACGCTGACAGTTTCATCATCATTACAACTGCAGCTTCTTCACCAATTTAATTTCAAAAGGGATACAAATTTCTAAAGAAGAATATGAAAAGATAAGGGGAAATGGCAGGCAAATAGGAGTAGGCTACCCCATTTAGAGTTAGCATCAACCCTGGTATGAATGAACAGCTAGAATTTCTATAATCATTTTCTTCTCACTAATGAAAGGTAATGATGAAACTTGGTTAATTATAATTTATTGAACACTCTTTATTGTTATTTTTCGTTCATTCACTGGATGTGGGTGGCGCTGGCAAGGCCTGAGTTTATTGTTCATCTCTACTTATCCTGAATTGAGTGGCTTGCTGGTCCATTTCACAGGGCACTTGTAAATGAACCACACTGCCGTGGGTGTGGAGTCTCATAGAGGCCAGATCAGGTCAAGACGGCAGATTTCTTTCCCTAAAGCATATTAATGAGCCAACTGGGTTTGGAAGATAATCTAACAGTCACATGGTTCACCATTATAACAATAGATTTTAATTCCAGATTGATTTGTCAACTGAATTTAAATTTCTCAGCTGCCAAGGCGAAATTTGAATGTCTGGTTTATGCACCCATTAGCACACAGCCTCTGGATCGCTAAACCATAAACTGTGCTACACTCCTTTAACTTTGACAGTGAAAAGGATATTCATGTCTCATGAAGAATTGAAAATCTGAATTGCAGCCAATTTTTCCTTGTTTAAGGATACGACTTACTGCACAATACCAGATGTCTCTTCATATAAATTCATAATCTGACTAAATCAGATCTCACAAGCTATATACTTACTGGAACATCTCTGCAAAGTCACATTCAAGCAGTATTCACAGAGTTCTTTTTGTTGAATAAGTGTATTTCTCAAGGAAGCGGTATAATTGAGGGGTTGTTTTAATTTATACTGGACCTAAGAAAGGTGTTCAAAGAGATATTTCATTTCATTTTCATCTCAGCTCTCACAGTTCCTTTTCCCACTCCATTAAGCTCTGGCTGATGCAGTATCATGGGAAAAATCCCCCCCCCACCCCCCCCAACCGGTTGTGGGGGGGGGGGGGGGGGGAGGGGGGAGTGCGGGAGTGGACGCACCTCCAATCGGTGCCCCCAATCAGGGGCATGTCGCCATTTTACGTGGACGGGCTAATTAAGGCCCACCCAGGGAAGTCTGCACAAAGCGCTATGCACTCCCTGTGCAGGCGGTCGGTGGGGGGGGGGTTGGGAGGGGGGGCGGGGGTGGGGTTGGGGGTGGTGGGGTGGTGTTTGCATAGTGCTGCCTCAGGGAGATCGGCTCTGAATTAAAATTTTTAATACAAATAATAAAAAAAATTTCCTGACATGTCCCCTCATGTGACACTGTCACTGGAACACATCCATAACTTTTACTGAAAGCCATGCAAAGGATCACTACTGGTTTTGTTGTTGGGTCAAGGTGATGTGATACTCAATCTTCAAAGCATCCAACTATCTCATTGAGACACTCTGGGTACATTTTTATCAGATCTTCTTTGCATCGGATCAGAGGGCACTTTACAATGGGTGTACTTTCCTCAGCTCTCAGTGTCACCTCTTTTACCTCATGGTTTACTGAGATAATCTGCAGCTCTTCGCAACTGCTCAACATCAGGATAGCAGGACCACCTGTTTCAGTGACGGAGAATGTACAGTTAACAACTTTTTCTTTGTGTGCCCCTCTGATTTGGGTTGTTCCTCACTGTCAAATCTCAGTTTCCCCGTATGCTATTAGCATGAGATTGCTCAGTTTCAGAACACCTTTCTTTGGAAAACCATTTTCTTCCAAATTTCCATGGATGATCTTGTATAGTCTGAGTGGGATGATGTTACTCTGTGCTCTGCTATCGATCTTCACATTCAGATTTATCATTGTGGACTTTTCTGTCACCCTCTTCCTGATCTGAACGGTTGCGCGAATTCCCTTTCTCTGAGAACTGTCACATCCACCCATTTCATTGTATAGTCCCAAGTCTATCGTGTTCTCAAATTCACCATCATTGGATGTTTTGGTTTCTTTTCCTGTCCATTCACCCTGTGGCTCTGGCTCTAGTGCCTCGTCTACCACATTCTCCTTTTGTCCTGCACATCCTTTTCCACAAGCTCTGCAGATTAATCCATATGGGGACATTTCCATCTCTCTGTGAATTCATATGGTCATCCAAATCACCTTCATGTCTTTCTCTCTTTTTGGTGAGCATTCTTTTGTCACCACTGCACTACACCAACCCTGCTGCCTTTCCCTTGGCTTAACTGAAGGGTAGTCAGGTTTGGGTTGGGTGGTCAGTTGTCTTCATCTGCCTGCTCGTGGCTTTGTGTGCTCTGGCAGTGCCTACAGTCTGTGATATTGTGAGCTCATCCTTCCCGATCAGCGCCTTTCTATATTTAACGGTGTGTAGAACCCCAAATTAGTTGATCTCTCAGCCTTTCATCTGTGTCCTTAAACTTACATTTTTTAATCTTGTTACAAAGTTATCAATAGGCTCGCCTTATTCCTATCTGAGGTCTTGGAATTCATACCGATAGATCTGACGATTCGATTTTGGCTGGAGATGTGTGCTGAATCTTTCAAAAATTATGCCTGTGTTTTTACTGTCTTCTTCAGTAAGATCCCAGCTGTTAAATAAATTTAATCTCACATCTCTTGACCACAGAAACGGGTATAGCTGACCCTCTCTTCATTGCTAGCACCTTTCAAGAAACTACTGAATGTCAATTTATACTTTTGTTTAAACCTCGCAAATGCCTTTCTGACATCATCAGCTTCCCAGTTCATTCTGGGCTCTAGCTGTGCATTCATTGCTGTGCCTGTTAACATTTTGTTTCTCATTTTCGCATGAGCCGCTCAGGTTTTCTTCTAGCAATTATGTGCGTTGATTTTCTAAATCAGCACTAAATTAATTTAAAATGCTTTAGGGCTGAGTTTTTCTCTCGTCGTCAGGCGTGCAAACCAAACGAATGTGAGTAAAATAGTGCGCAATGACGTCAGGCGAGCATCTCGACATCATTGCGCACTCTCGCGACATTTCGCTCAGTGTGTGCCCGCGAGTGGCGGCAGCACGTCCACTGACAATTAAGCGGCTTATTAAAGCCCTAAATCAATTAATTGACTCAAATTTTTCACTGCCCATCCAACCATTCGGTTGCCGGGTGGGCGAAAAGGCCAAGCGGCCTTTGCATTTTTGGCAAAACTTCATCTACGGGCAGGATGAGGTTCCGACAGTGATTTAAAAAATTAAAAACTTTTAACACTCATATTTGATATGTCCCTGCTCATGTGGGGGCATGTTTTCATTATTTTTAATATCCTTAGTTTTATTGTTAAAAATCTTCAGCTGCCTGAGGCAGTTCTGTGCTTCAGGGAGCTTTTACCACATGTACCCCATGCATGCACACACTTCTGCGCTCACCCTCCTCCCACCACCTGCCCCACCTCCCCAACCCTGGAAGCATTCAGCCTTGTAGCGTGCGTTTCACACTGGCTGGCTATTAATTCACCAGCCACCGTGAAATCAATGTCAGGGCCCGATTGCGGGTGGCGGTTGGATTCACAACCGCTCCCGGGCCCGCCCAACAAGGGCAAAATTCTGCCCTTAGGTTTACTCACAGACACTCACTTCCACCATACTATGTGTTCTTGTTACCTTCTGGACCCCTGATGTTGGTAATAATCACACTTTAAGCTTTGGAAGAAGAGAGCTCTTTATGCTTAATATTTGCCATGCTGACTTGTGCAAGAGAACGGTTGGTTTGAATTTGTTCTGTTATACATCACATGACTCTCTAGTGCAGCCATGAAAAGTGGCCCCCAGAACACTTACACGTAATGATTAGTTCCTAACTAATTAGTTCTGAGCTCTTTACAGATATTTACAGATAATACAACAGGATATAACCGTGATCATATATTTCACACCAGCCAATTGGCTATCAGCCCCTAGTTAAAATAAAACTAGCTTGTCCATTAAACCTGTGCCACATGACTTGGTACTTCTAGAAATGATGAATTCAATGTCCAATCAGGTTCAGAAAAATAAATAAAGAGAGGGAAAGAAAGATTGGATTAAGAGAGAAAGGAAAATGCAGCTCAGAAAAAAAAGTGAGAACAATGTTTTAAATTGTAATTAAAAAACTGCAATAACAATTAAAATCTTAAGGAGTAATGCTCTACAATTGTAATGGTTTATTTTCAGTCTAAGCAAGATTGACTCTCATTAATTAAGAATTACATTAACGGCATAAAATGACTTGCTGTGCAAGTACAGGAACTTCAAACTGTTCCTTGCGATTTGAACAGGAAACTAGACAGTGGGATGCAGCACTGTTTTTGTGCGAGAGCAACACACCTCTAACAGCAACTTCTCAATTTCCGTGCTTCATCATACATCTACCCTCACCTGAAGTTACTGTAACATTTGTACTTAAATAACAGTGAGCACTATTAGCCCCATTGTTATTTTGCCAGCAATTTTGGCACTAAAAAGAATTAGAAAAAAAATCAAGTCTATCAATGTTCCCTCTATCAATCAAATGGTACAACCACTAGTAACCTGTTTGAAAGGATGATAATCCACTGGGGGAAGAAAAGAACCTCTTGGCATCTACCCTAATTAGTTTTGCTGGCTGGGATTTCCCGGCTCCATCATTGCGGGACCCGCCACCCGAGATTTGGCGGCCCAGCCAAAAGTCCATTGATTTTCGATGAGACTGGATGATCCTGGCAGTGAACAGGGCTGGAAAATCCGGTCCACTATTGCTACTTATCTTTGTATAATTTAATACATCTAAAACCTATCTCTGATGGGCCTATGTTTCTCCAAAGTGATTGTCTAATTCTCTATCTCTATGACAATGAGTTCAATGTTTAGGTAATATCCTTGTTTTTTTTTTCTCAGTGTTACATTACAGTCTCAATAGGGATCATCAGGTATGGTAATTAAAACTAAGCACACTATAATGAATAGGGATGTAATAATTTAGCATTTCATTGATTTAGCTAAATATCCCAGGGTCCCATTTTCTTTCCTTACAGCTAGTTAATGCTGTTCATGAACCTTAATGACTCATCAATACAAATTCCCAAATCCCACTCCTCTTTTGTTACATGCAATAGTAATTCATGAAACCAGCAGTGTTTCTCCTTTAAGCGGAAGAACTTAACTGCATCTGGTGAAATTAAGCTTGTCTCATTTAGATTGATCTACTTAAAATAGGGAGGGTGTATTGTGTTTAATAAGATGATGATTGCTCACAGGATACTGTTGATAATGATGAAGTCAGGAGTTCAATCCACATACAAACTGTACATAGTTTGAAATTTGACTTTCATATTGTTGATTTTATGATTTCAGGTACTTCTGTAGGCTTTGTCAGGGAAAGATTTGAATATACCATAAACTCCATGGGCAGAACTTATCACTCAATGGGCGAGCACACGCCTGGCCCGAACAAGCGTAAAATGACATTTGATGACATCAGGCGAGTGTCCCGACGTCATCGCGTACTCACGCGATATTTCAGTTGGCAGGCGCGTGCGGGTGTTGGCAGCACACCCGCCAACAATTAAAAGGCCTATTAAGGCCGTTAAAAATCTAGTTGAATTAAAATTTTCGCTGCCCATCCAACCTTATGGTTGGTGGACAGGTGAAAAGGCCAGAGCGGCCTTTGTATTTTTTGGGAAACCTCTTCCACTGGCGGGATGAGGTTTCAATCCATCATTAAAAAAAAGATTAAACATTTGCATACTAATTTCTAACATGTCCCTGTTTATGTGATAGAATCACAGCTTCCCAACCGTTCCCACCCACCCCCACCAAGCTCGCCCAATGAGGGCAAAAACTCTACCCCATGAGTTTTTTGTTGCATTGCCTCTTCAAAGTGAAATGTTTCATCTATCCCAGTGGGATGTTGTTTAGCGTAGTCTCATTGCTCTACTTTAAAACAGAACTTATGTAAGTCTCGAGTTACTGGTCCGGTGTGCGTGACAGAGCACATAAAATCATATCTACTATCATGACCCCATTTACTTATTTAAACCATCTAGCAATGTACTAATATCTCCCTTATTGTCAATCCTTACATAAGTATTCATGTCATTTCAAATGTAATATGAGTTCTAGCACTGCCCTTCTCAAGGTTGATAGTAAAATTATTAAACAGCCAAGAACTCAGCACAGAATCCAATGGAACTGGATCCTTAATCAATATTTGACCTGAACTATTTTGCCATTTCAACTGATTTACATTCTGTTGTGCTATTTTCCCAAATATTATATATTTTTTTACAGCTCTTTGAATGTCATTATCAAAAGCTTTCTGGATAGCAAGTACAGCGTAATTCCTAATATACACTGCTTCAGTCCCTACCTCAAAAAATTCAGTTGACTTGTCCAGGCATGACCTATGTCCCTTACAACCATCTTGAGAATCCCCAATAGTAGCAGTGACGCTCGCAAATTGTTTCTTCATAGTATTTCATATGACGCTTTCTATTATCTTTCCTGCAACTCCAGTTAAGTCGGGATCAGTAATCCCAGGAGCTGTCTTCTTTTCTATTTTAAACAGCAGGGCCACAGGAACCAGCTTCCAATTCTCAAGAATCATCCAGATAGTAGAGAGCCCTCAAAAAAATGTCAGAGAACAAATAATATGTCACTTTCAATTTACTCGTTTTGCCTAAACAACTATGCTGTAAAACTGGGGCTACTCCACCCCCTTTGAAATGAAGACTGAAACAAATAACACAATTTTATTTTCTGGGTTATTTTAACTGGGCTTCATTTGCCTCAATTTTCTCCATAACTCGACTTCCTGAGTATTCAAAGTTATTTCACCACTCAATCAATCAATGGTGCTTCATCTTAATCTCAATCCTTTTTTTCACTGATAATAGAAAATGTTTCTTTCTCCTCCAACAAAGCAGTTTTGCTGAAAGGCAATCGACCTGAAATGTCAATTCTATTTCACTCAATGTTTCAAGCATTTTTTCATATCATTTTCACAAGAATATGTTGCCCTTAGTGTGTTCATGAAGCTCATCTATAAAGTCAATATGCATATTAAGTCAGGACTGTACCGAAGTCCGATACTTACCTAGGTTTGGAGTTGGCAGTTGCAGTTTGGGAACCATATTTCCCAGCGGGTCTCGGGACTTCTGCACATGCACTGGCTGGGAACGGGCCACACTTGCGCACTTCAGGTGTTTTTTTACGTAGTTTGGGCCTTTCACATAAGTGCTGGCTGGGAAAGGGCCGCACATGCGCTGTTAGGCTTTTTCACGTCCTTTAGGCCAGAAACCAGCTATGCGCATGTGCACAGAAAGAGAGGAAGCAAAAAAGGGGAACAGTGTGAACCTGCAGGTAAGCTGACCTGAACCGTAGCACCATTCCAGAGAAGGTGTCCCAGGGAGCAGGACACGGAGAGGGGGACTTGGAGAAGGTTCCCAAACCCAGGAGAAGGTCCTAAGCAAGAGAGTGGGAAAGAAAGATGTCCCAGAACAAAGTCCCAGGCAGGGACAAAGACAGGGATCATAGACAGAGCACACTGAGTCAAGAAAAGTGACAAGAGCAGAGAAAAAGACTCCAAGTTAAAGAGATAGCTGCATGGAGCAGATTTGATGCAAAGCAGGCTTGAGAGGAGCCCTGAAGATCTGGGGATGCAGCCGAAGGTTGGTGACTCCTTACTGTAGGCCTTTTGGAGCAGCAGTGTTTTGCTTGGCATGGCGAAAGATCTGCAAGTGTGTTTGGAAGGTGAAGCTTGAGTGTACTCAGAGATCCAGGGGAAAGGGATATTGGAAGGCCAGAATGAAACCCTCCAGGTGGATCCTTGTTGAAGCAGTCCAATTAGAAACAATCATTTGAAAAGAATTCTAAGGCAAATGTGGAGGTGGGAACCCTTGTGAGAAAGACAAAGTTTCCATGAGATTGGTTGGCTCACAACATGACAAACATCTGGGTGGGTTGTTCAGAAATCAATAGAATCTGCCTTGGTGGCATCTGTCAGTTACTTTGGAGTGTGGTGTGTCTGACTACAGTTCACCTGTTAATTCACATGTACCTCATACTTATCCTGAATAGTTTGTTATAAGACAGATATTGTAAATTATTTTAATGCTCGGAATTTGTATGTGTCTGTAAAAAATATTGCTAGTGTAAAGGAATAATGTGATTTGAACAATTTTCTTGTGTTTGTATTGAGATCTTTCCAACCTTTTTGTCTGGTGTAATATAGTTCACTTTCTTGTTTAATAAATATTTTATTCTTCGTGTTAAAAGTTAATCGGCAGACACCTGTGAAATTGTTCAATATTTTTCCTCCGCAGTTTCTAAAAAAAAAATCAAAAAGTTAAGATCTATCAAGCCAGGTTTCAACCTGGGATCTGACTTGTCCATTATTAACATCAGCTGGGATTTGAACAGGAGTGTAATGGAATAGTCTCCAATTGCCTGGATTAGTGTGGCTCTAACTACACTTAAGAAGTTCAACACCATCCAAGACAAAGCAACCTGCTTGACTGACACCCCTTCCACCACTTTAAACGTTCACTCCCTCCACCATGGCATACAAGTGACAGCAGTATGTGCCATCTATAAGATGCACTGCAGTAACTCACCAAAGGCTCCTCCGACAGTAACATGTGACCTCCGCCACCTAAAAGGACAATGGCAGCAGATGCATGGGAACACCACTTACGAGTTTTGCTACAAGCCACACACCATCCTGACTTGGAACTACATTGCCGTTCCTTCACTGTTGCTAGGTTAAAATATGGCAACTCTCTTCAAGACAGCACTGTGGGTGTACCTACACCAGATGGACTGGAGCAGTTCAAGAAAGCAGCTCACCACCACTCTCTTAAAGGCAATTAGGAGTGAACAAATAATCTAGCCTTGTCAATTGCATTCACATCCCATATAATATATTTTTTTAAAACTTTCAGGTTAAAATATATCACATCCTTTCACAGACACATGACCATACCCAGCGATAACAAACACACCAACTATTTGCTGACATTTTTGGAGGTCCAGGCAGCATTTACTAACACAAAGCAGCACTACCAGGCTCCATTCTGCTCAACACTGCCTGCTAAGCTGTTCTTCCTGAGATTGGTAAACTCCCCCTGTGTCTGTTGGATTACACATTGGATATAGGCCATACTGCATGTTAGTATGTTCCCAGGCTGATGGCACAGGTTATTAACTATACACATAATTGGCAAGAACTGTAAGGAGAACAGGAATTCTTAGGTGCAGTAACACATCTGCAAGGTTGTATCTATTCGACAACTGTAGATAGGTGCTACCACAGGAACATTCATTTCTTTTTAGATACGTATTATGCAGAATGCTACATCAGAATGGAATAATTTTACTCATACTAAATCCTGGGCCCATGAGAAAACCGTTGAGGAAACCCATGTCGGGAGGTCAAAAAGGAAGACATGGGGGCTGGCAAATTACTACTTACCAGGCCATTTACAACAGAAGCCATTTTCTCCAGGGTGGAAATTGTGGCACGTCACAACCCAATGCTCACATTAAGTGACATTGGGATTGTTATTAAGTGCCAGCTCCAAATGCAATTTTCCTTGACATTGGTATTTTAATTGAGGTGGTTGGGTTCCTGAAGGCCAAGTGAACAATGTCAGGTAAGTCAGTTTGTGAATTTGGGGGAAGCCTGCTGTGGTGTCAGGAACCTTTTGACATGTTAAGTTTAAAGTTTTTGGCCAACTTCACATGTTATAATTAGATGATGGTTGATAAGTTAAATATGTTTTAAATATGTTAAATATACAGTAATTGATCTTAGTGCTCTCCTTAAAAGATATCTGACTGTTAAATTGACTAGCATTGTGAAAGGGTTCACATGCATTAGAGTAATGTATCCAGTGGATAAGGTGCTCTTACACATTCATTCTGATTTAAATGGGTCATATGGATACTGTGATATGATTTTTACATTGAATTCGAGTCCAGACATCTTTGAAAAACATTGAACAGATGCCAGACTTCTTTGGCAGAAACTCCATTTGGTAAGCCTTTGAGAAAATAGAAGCAGATGCTGTACATCAGGTCAGGCAACTTCAAAGTCTATTTAATTGAGCTCCGTTTGGCTTAGTTTATTTGGTTGCCCAATAGAATTTCATTATGGATGCTTGGCTGATTTCCAGACCCACAAACGGGTTTAGCCCAGGAGGGTTTGTTGATACAGTTGTGGAGGGACTGTGTGCTCTGTTTGATAGTTTTATTGAGCATATTATAGGATTAAATATTTTGAAGCGGGTTTTCATTGGCTGCTTATTTAGACAGATTAATGAGCACTTGAGAGGAGAGAGTGTTTTTTTTTCAAAGGAAGCTTCATTGTGTATTTGATGGACAGTTTTATCATCTTCTAAGATGGGCAACTATTTTTCAACTAGAGTTTAAATGGATGATTTAAAAAAACAATCATGAGCATTTAAAGGACTTCCCAATGCTATTAAATGGCTTATTAGTTCTGTATATAATAGTACTGAGTGAGTGGGTATGGAGGCACATGGGGGAATGGAGGGGACATGCAGAACATGAGGGGTTACAGAGGGGGCTTGTGGTGAGGGGGTGATGGCTAGGGTCCCTAACAACAACGTAGAGAAGGGGTCGAGGGCTAGGGTTCCTTACAGCCAAGTAGAGAACTGGGCCAATGTCCCAATGAACGGAGATAGGCTTCTCTATATCCTCCATATGGCTTAGGAAAAGCACCTCTGTATTACATCCTCCCTGTTTACTATAGCTATAGGTACCTGAATACGCCTCTCATCATTTGGTTCATTGTCCTCCTTATCCTCATGCTCGTCCTCCTCGGTTACATCCTTATCTAAGGCAGTTAGCTCCACCTCCTCCTCCATCTCTTCTTCCAATGAGCAGTCTACTTCACCAGATTCTGAATAATGCATATGTACACCCTATTGCTGCACCATACTATGCAGCAGGCAGTCACTATCCTTAACACCCTCGCAGGACAGTATTGCAGTGCTCTTCCCGAGCAGCCAAGGCATTGAAAACACATTTTTAAAAGGCCAATGGCGTGCTCGATGGTTGCTCCGGTTTAAAGGTGACTGCTGTTGTAACATAGTTCTGCCACCGTCTCTGCTTGGAGCAATGGAGTAAGCAGCCACCTTCTCAATGGGTAACCTTTGTCGCCTCGTAGCCAGCCACAGACCTTGGGTACAGGGTCAAAAAGGTGTGGCAGATTTGACTCCCTCAAGGTGAAAGAGTCCTGGCAGCTTCCAGGGAATCATGCGCAGACGTGGAGGGAAATCTTATTGTGGTCACATACAAGCTGCATGGTTATTGAATAAATGGACTTTCTATTCATATATCTGTGCGCCTCCAGCGATGGTGCTTTGATGGCAATGTGTGTTACATCCATCACATCTTGCACTAGTGGAAAGCTAGCTAATGACACAAACTCTACTGATCTTTGGCTTTGAGACTCCACATCTGTTGGAAAATTAATGTGCTCGCCTATCTTGGCAAAGAATGCACCAGTCACTGATGTTATGCACCAGTGGGTAGCTAACTGTAAGTTGCCACAGAGGTCTGCAGCAGAGCCCTGGAAGTTGAGGGCCACGATAACTTTCACTGCAATTGGCAAGACTTGGGCGCCTGTTGCTTGTGGTACGAAGTCTGCCTCTAACACGGCACAGTTGCCTGTGACCATTTCCCAAGACATTCTAAGCCTTTGTCTACACTGGATTTTGGTCATTATGAGAAAGCTATACCTGTTCAGGTATACCCTTCACTTGGTAATATCTCACCTTCATCCTTCCTGCTGTTCTGACTGGGGGCTTTGCCACCTCATGTCCAGGTGCCATGGCTCCAGCCACATGCTGCTGCTCCGCCTTTCCTCTACATGATGCAAGTGTGAGGGTGCTTTGACCATTTCTTCAATCTTCCTTTCTTCCTTCGGACAATATGCTGCACGCCCAGTGAATTTGGCAGTCTGAAATGTCGCCCTCTTGTTTTATGTGCCAAGTAATGATGAAGAAGTGGCCACACAGATGTGCCTGTGCTCTTTTCCAGACACCCCACCTCATCTTCCCTGAGGTCATACAGTAGCTTCTATCTCAGAGGCAAGTTCAGCTTTAAATCTGATACCTCACAAAGCTCTATATAAGGCAAATCTGAGTTGCACTCTCTCCAGCAGAGAGTTTCCCCCCTGATTCTCATTGACTCTGGTTGCTAGGGCTCCTTGAAGCCTTACTCGGTCAAATGCCGTACTGCTGTCACGGGCAGTCACTCTCTGCTCAACTGATGTCCTGATAGAATCCTGAATATGATCTTTATAATTTATGCTGTTTTTCATTTAATTGGCTTTGATGTTTTCTTAACAGATAATTTCACCATTAGAACCATTTAAACTGCAAATTCAAGAGGGTCAGATCTTGAAATAAATTTTCTCATCCAATGAAACTATTCTTGGAAATTTCTATGGAAAAATTGGTCTGCTTTGGAAAATAAAACTATAAATCCTGAACTACTTTGAAGCCTTTTAGTTCTTTTTTGTAATTCACAAAACATTAGGAAATCTGACGATAGAGTCATAAATTGTAATTTATCAGTCTGCAAGTTACTGTTACAGTTAGTGGAGGATGAGAAATATTATTGGTTCATAAGATATATCTCGCTCCATTATTCTAATGCTGCATTAGTCTGTCTTTGTTAAGTGGGTTGGTGCTTTAGCTAAAATAGCAGAAAGAAGGTCATATTTATAAAAGTATACAACTTGAAATTCGATGCAGTTCTCCATATCTCCCACTGTAGCTTCAAAGAAAACCCTGACAAAATGATAACCATTTTGCACTGTTTTTCTGAGGGTTTCTCCACTTTACTATTGGAAAACTTCCATGAAAATTTCACATATGTCTCTGTTCTTCATGACAAAGTGGTCGGAAAGAACTGAAATGCACAGCCTTTCTTCAATCTCTCTCTTGTATAGACACCTATACTACCTCAGTCTTGTGGCCACGAATAACATTTAAGCCTAATTAGGTAATATTGGGATGCCATTGCAGCTAAACTTTACTGATGTCTAGATATCTGCAAGCTCCGATAGAGGTCACTGGGTAATAATTAGGGCAGGAACTTGGCCTGTCTTTCCCAATCTCCGGCCTAAGTATAACAAAGCCATTTCTGCCTCGGCTGAGAACAGTTAACTCAGCTCAAATCGGGAATTTAGCCTGGGACATGGGGCCAAACAAGTGACATTGCCACTACATAATTCTCATCGTTCTCACACTTGTAGCTCCGCATTAACTATCCACATGGCATCCAGCCCTACCTGGTTGATCAAGATAAGATCTCCCCACATGGAAAATTATGGGGATGAATCAAGATCCTGCTGCAGACCAGCATTAACAACAGCAGTGCAATTTAATAATTAATATTTATTGATCATTCTCCCATAATGCTGTTACACAGGGAGTTATGACCAAATGTAGTCTACAAGTGTTGTGCGATTTAGGTTAGAGGATAATTCGAGCAGAGTACACTGACATAAATAATTACCCATTTTAAAGTTATGCATTGAGTCCTTAATTTTAACCAGTATTTTGATATTATATTTTAATTTATAGTTAATTAGAAAATCTTATGTGAGGTCTTGTGGCACAATTGTCCCTGCCTATAGTCCAGAAGCTCTGGGTTCAAGTCCCACATGGGATGTCCCACATGAGGCCATTGACATGATAATTAAGCCAATTAAAGGACCTGCCTGTCCAACCTTAAGGCTGGTGGGAAGGACAGGAGCCCTGGTGGGCTTCTGAAAAAACATGAAACCTCATCCACCAGCAGGTTAAGGTTTCATGTCTGTTTTAAAAAACATTTTTTAAAGTTTAATAAAGTTTATATGATATTTATGAACATGTCCCACCTCGTGTGACATTGTCAGATGAGGGGGACATGTTAATACTTTTTTTATTTTTCTATTTTTCAAGTTTATAAAACTTTCAGCGCTCTCCCTGAGGCAGCACTTAGTCTCAGGGAGATGTGTGCTCTTCCGCGTGCTTTCAGTGAAGACAACTACTTGAATTAATTGGGCAGGGCAAAGAATAAAATAGTATCATAGTCTGTTTGCTAGAAGAGCTTCAAATGCTGCAGCTCTTTTTAGTACTGTGCTGTGGGATGGGAAGGAAAGCCTAAATGTTAGCAGAGGCGGGGATGTTGATTTGCTGCTTTCTGAGTCCTCCAGTCATGAGTTGTTAAACAGGCTGTCTGCATTTAACAAACTTCAGGTACAAAAGGAGTTATCAAAGCTGCTAAGAACCAGGTCAGGCCACAACCGCATGCTGAAAATAACTAAAAAGGGAGTCTAAGGCATGTTGCACTGACTGAAGCACAATGGGACTAAATTGAAATATGTGCCTAGCTGCTATGTATTGCCTCGTGAAGAGATTTGAAAGAAAAAAATAATTTTTGAGTCACAGGCCACAGAAGCAGGTGTCAGAGATGGTTTATAATCACAAACTGAGCAGGGATTACACTTGAGTTGCTGCCTTTTCAACATTGAAAAGTGCATGCATTCGTTTGCATCTTCAGAGTTTTGGTAAATGGTGACATTAAGCTACCTGAATTTACCTTACTCCTTTTGGAAATAAAGAGCTTACTAAAGTCAGATTTGATTTTCTTTGATACATCTGTACTGGAAAGTTTCCGGGCTGATAAATTCAGGACAGCATTGGCTGGTGTCTCTGCCAAAGACATGACTTTAACACAGGCTCTGGTAAAAGACATTCCTAAAGGCCGATAAGCTGGGATTTCATGACCCATTTGTTGATCAACCATCCAAGTATAGGTTAAACAAAATGCTCTAGCAAGTGATAAGCCACCAGATGGCTTTGTAGCTTTCAGATGGAAATAAGAGGGGTTACCTTGAATATCTGTCACTTGCCAATGGGCAGTTGAACAAGTAATTGACATGATACAAGCATCAAGCCCCTAGAAACAAGGTATATAGGCGGGCTCCCGAGAGGGAAAAATTACTTAGGACAAAAAAGAGCTTCTCAAGGTGGACTAATTCTGGTTCTGGCCTAACACCTTGGAGCTCAAGAAGACATCGGACAGAGGACAGCTTTTCAAACTGATCAATGCTGGCTTCGGCCTAACACTTTGGTTAGCTCAAGAAGGCTGAGAGCAAACGAGACTGCCACCTCCGGGTAAGGAGATAAGCTTCATCCATCCATTTCCTAAAGCTGTAAACTGTTTTGAGGAGATCAGCATCCCCACTGCTCCTCCCCTCCCCCCACCCCCTGCTGGCTTCCCCCATTCGCTTGTCCAATCTGGGGACAGTAAAACATTTTCCCCTGTTAAGAGTCGTTATGTCTTTTCTCCCTTCTTAGCTTATATATCATATCTAAGCTATTGCTTTTTAATAAACTGCTTTAAAATCATCGATGGCTTTGATCCTCTTTTTTGGTAACCTGTGACTGCTGGATCTAATTTTATAGTTTCAAGGTTTTAGTTAAATGGTGTGGGTGGCAGGTTGGAGACAGTGAACATCGCAAGTAGCTATAAACAAAAGGTAACATTCAAGATTAAACCCAGTTGCCACATTAAGTTCATTTCTGCAGCACAACAGCAAGTACAGGGTATTCATCTATTGGGAAGTGTGCCTTGGGTCAGAGCAGCCAGATGAGGGGTAGGTCACCTGGTAGCATCCAGTTTGGCTGCTTTAGGAGTCTCTGTAGGATGCATTTCACAAAGGTACTGAACAGGGCAGCCTACATTCAGCAGGAGAAGGTGCCAGGAAATGTGTTGACAGTGCAGGAAGAATTGTTTTCACTTCAGACACCACTTAGGTTGGTGGCAAATGATGCAAGTCTAGCATTGGCATATGGATGAAATGCAATTTAGAAGATTAAACAAATGTTGGAAAATGCTTTACTATTCATTTACCTCAATCCAATAACACGGGGCGGGATTTTCAAGTCGTCGGGCGGGTGAGGCAGGTGGGCCCATGAGCGGCCGGGAAATGTGCTGCTGCCCGTGATTGGCCCCTGATTGCAATTTCACATTGGCTGGCCAGTAAACGGCTGGCCAGAGTGAAATGCACACGGAGAAGTGCAGTGCTGCCGGGGTGGGGGTGGGAGGAGGGCAAGCGCTGAAGTCAGCGCAGGCACGTGGGAGCGCGCAATGAAAGCTCCCTGAAGGCAGAGAGCTGCCTCAGGGAATTGAAGAATTTTAGAAACAAAAATAAAGATTTTTAAATGCAGAAAAAAATGTCCATGCATCGGACTCATTCACTAAACACATGCATTATAAAAAATCTGGCCAAACATTTTAAATGTTTTCAATTTAAGTACCGAAACCTCATCTAACCCTTGGATGTGGCTTCCTGAAAAATACAAAGGCCGCCTGGCCGATTTGCCTGCCCACCAACTGTGACGTTGGACGGACAGTGAAAAATTGCTGTTAATTAATACTTTAATGGCCTTATTAGGCCTCTTAATTGTCGGTGGACGGGCTGCTGGTTCTCGCACGAGCTTGCCGACAGAAATATCGCGCCAGTGTGCGCTGACTTCAGGACGCTCGCCTGACGTCATCGCATGCCATTTTATGCCTGATCGGGTCGGGCATGTGCGATGGTAAAATTCTGCCCCATGGTGACCCAGCACAAAGCAGCAGATCCCAATTCAGGATAGAGTGACACCTACTGGCCAGGCCTACAACTGGCAGCAATCAGACTGCCCTTTATTAACAAATTACATTGCATACTCACTATATAAATACAATATAAAGTTTTAAGCTGCTATGGAATGTTAATTTATGAATAGCACACTTCATTTTATCAGAAAATCAGCAAGCAGAACTTGAACTTCATTCAAATTTGCAACATGTTTATATTGGATTTTCCCATAGATGGAGCCGGCCAGATGTTTCCATTGAATTCTGTGACTGAATGTTGCTATGCAGTCAGCATTAATACCTAATGGTGCATTAAGTGGTAGCATCCCTATCCCTGGGCCAGAAGCTCTGGATTCAATTCCCACTTCAGGACCTGATGGGAAGGTGTGTTCATAGCATGGCCAAACAAGTTGATTATCAGCCTGTAAATTCTTCCGATATGGCTGGGGGTAGGAGTTGGGGAGTTTCCTGGTCAGCCATACTGCAGTGGCAAACCACTGCAATACATTGCCAAGCTTAATCATGACCAGTCCAATGGAAGTCCACGGTCGCCACTGCCCTCATGACCCATTGTGCTTGGGGGAGGAGATTATATGGATGATTCGAAAAAAAATGTTCCAGGATTTTTTAAAATAGAGTATGATTGGGATTCTTTCTTTAAAAAAATGGCTTAGTTAAGTATTTAGCGAGAGGTAATTGTTACAATGAATAGGAAGAAAGCCATCTCACCTGTTATAGAGGAGAATATCTGGTACCCACACATGGTCTGAAGGAAAGCGCACTTTCTGAACACCACCATATTCAGAAGCATTCCACCTTAAGTAGCAGTCTGTCCAGTACTATTTGAGGCAATAAAAGTTGTTTTAACATGTGCATTTATTAACAAAACAAATAAATACATTTTGTGTTTGTATGCTATTTTAAATTATTTTCTCCCTGTCTCCAAACCCTCCACATTCAGGTCTCTTTACAGCACATTGGCTTTCACGTTGTCCTATAACTAATTATATCTCAACAAGCCTCAATGACTGTGAAGCAACTGAGACTCTTGTATCCTCAGGTTGTGAAAGGCACTATATAAACTCAAACCTTCTTTCTCTCTTTCCTTCCATTTTTAACCTTTCTCCACATCCTGTACAAAAGAATTGGTAGGTCACTTGCCCTGAGGATTCTTGTGACATTGCACTGTAATAGCAAGATTTATTTCTCCCCCTCATTTGGAGGGATCCGTTGAACCTCCACTTGACATTTCCCTCCAAAACATGGATGAGGATGACAATTCATTATGTGGGAAAGTGTAGGCACCAACTGAACTTCTACCATAAATAGGACAGCTCCAATCTGCTGCGCACCCCTGCATCACATGGCAAAAGGGGAAATTTTAACTCTCTTACGCTGTGGAAAATGGACAGAGTGGGAGTTCTCCTTTTCCCACCTTGTGGCAAGTTCAACAGTTTGTTTCTTTGGCGGGGTTTGATGCCCACCTGATGCTGGCAGGAGCCTCATATGCAAATTGGAGTCCTATGACATATATATAGATATATATATATATATATATACACATACATATCTATGGCATAAAGTGCGTTGATGGCACTTTAATGGCTAACTGTGGGGTGCCTGCAATGGCTGCTCTGCACGCAGGGAAAAGAAGTAAGTGAAGTATTGAGCTTTCTTTTGCAGGACCAAAAGGGGCAAGTCCCTAAAAGGAAAGTCTGCGCCTCTAAAGTCCCAGGTTCTGCACACTCCCCGCCCTCTGACTTTCCATCTAAGAGACCCTGCCAATACTCACTGCCACTCCTCTCACTCCCTCCACCATTCCACGCCTCCTCCCTGGGGCTTAGCTAAATTGTTGAATTTGTGTTACCTGACCTTCAACTGCTGACCATTTTGATGGGACAGCTTGCCGGCTAGAGGGATACAGGTGAGGCCTAGTCATCAAAGCTGGCTGCATCTCCTGTCACGGCACCCAGGCAGGCCACCTATTTGCCTACCCAGTTTCCTGTCCACGAGTTAAAGATCCCCCTAAACATTTTGAACATCAGTAAACAACGTCATGTTGGCAGGTCTGATGTTTCGGTTTCTTCCCTCAGCTCAGTGACTGGCAGATATTTGTTGGGCTCATTTTCTGTGTTTTTGAAGTGCAGTCAATTACTCCCCTTCATATACACAAATACATTTTCAGGGCTACATCTTCATCCGTTGAGCACAAAGTGGGATTTGGATTTTCACCAGAACAATTTTTTCCCCCACTCTCAAGGCATTTAACTGCTCATTAAGTGACAAGTATAATATTTTCTTCTTATGTCTCCTCACAGGCTTTCTTCTTGATCATATACTCTGATCCTGAGAGGGCTCCCTGGACAGTTCTCAATCACCAAGTAATTAGAGTAGCACTTGCTTTCTCATTGTTCCGAAAGATGTGACATGGTGACATAAACACATAGCATTGTTTGCAAAATAAAACAAGAGTTTGGCAAAATGTTTCTTCATCAAAGTTAGTGCCCTTTTAAAGTGTTAGCTCAAAGCATCCATGAAGTACACCGCAGCAATTGCTCCACAAATACTATATAATCACTGCTCCTTTAGCACTCACAGATTGATGCTGACATATAAACTTGGAAGCAAGGTGTAGCAATAGCCCGGCTTTCACCATTTTCAATTTCCATTTCAATTTGCTCTGTGTCCTGCAGCTGCCATCAAGAAAGGCAGCTGAAGACTATGTGTTGAAGGAAAATCGAATGCAGGAGCCAATCGGGATTTGAGTTTACCCGTAAACCTGCTCCCAGCAAATAGCTTTTGAAAAATCAAAAAACTCCTGATGCTGGAAATCCAAAACAAAAACAAAAATACCTGGAAAAACTCAGCAGGTCTGACAGCATCTGTGGAGAGGAACACAGTTAACGTTTGGAGTCCGTATGACTTATGTTTGTTGTGAACCTACTGTACCTGGACTGTCTTTTTGCCTCAATGTGAAAAGTAGGCTTTATGACTGCAAAAAATTTACGCCTTGTTAGTAATTAATTTAAAAGTCAAGGACCTTTGATTCTGTCATTTCAAAATCTCGAATGTTTTCTAGCTAATAGCTGAGATTGGAAAATGACAGGTCACAGATCTCTCACTGTACTGAGGAGTTGTTGTCTAGTGATCCATTGGGAGTGCATTATTAATTCAGTGGGTAAAACCCAATGAATTAACACTATATAGGTGCCAATGTGTAACGTGCTGTATGAATGTCCTGCTAGGATGACGCTGTCATCACCTTGGGTTCTTGGGTCGCAAAATTGCACCGTGCAGCTCTGCTGGTAGTGTCTCTGAAAGTGCAGGATATAGCAGCCGATCTGCCTCCGCCCACTTCCAGCACAGCATGCTTGGATTGCCAAGGGTGGTAGCATGGTCATTCCATGCCTGCATCACAAGCATGCCATGTGGACAGACTGTGACGCCACTCAGCATCTAATGCTGATTTGGTGGCTTGCAGTTCCTGTTTACCCACTCTCCTAAACAGACTCAGCTGAGTAGGAATTTTGCTGCACAACCGACCGTCCCCTCCCCTCACCTGCACCGCCCTGCCCCACCCCACCCCACTACCACCCCCCCACAACTTGTGTTATTTAAAGGGATAAACATAGGATTTTCAGGTGAGATACTTTTGACTTTCTTTTGCTGCTGAAAAGTTGGTGGAAGCACTGAGTACTGTGGTGTCGGAGGAGTTCTGAAAAGTAGTTGGAATCAGAAGGGAGTGATGCTGGACTTTTCCAAGGAGTTCAGTGGAGAGATTCTCCAGAATGACTGCACTTCATTAATGTACAGTCGGTGTTAGGCCATGCACAGAGCATTATTATGGGTGAACCCCGTTATGCTGCCAGCAGCACATACTTCTATCCTGCACTAGTCCGCCATTCCTGCCATATTAAACCATCGTGATGAATTAGAAAGCAACTGCTTGTTGACAAGGGCTCCTCTCTCGACAAATGGCTCATGGCTCTCCCCACGCCAGCGACCTCATATGAACAGTGCTTGTACAACACGAGCCATGCTGCAATCAGAACTGATGTAGAGTAGACCTTCAGCATTCTAAAACAACGATTCTTCTGCCTGTACCGCCCAGGGAAAACCCTACAATACTCGTTGGAGTGTGTTTCCAAATTCATGGTAGCCTACTGGTTTCTACACAATCTGATTCTCTGCAGTCTTTGCCACCTCAAGGAGGAGGAGAAGGAAGAAGAGGGGGAAGGAAGGAGCATCCAGGACACCATCACTCCCAATAGACTGTCCCTCTCTATTTCCCCTGATAAGATCCCTACATCACCATTACTGCACACGTTCCCATCTTTCATCCCTTTGCTGCAGACTATCACAGCGTCCTCTCAGTCAAATCCTGAAATAAAAGAGACGGGAAAGAAAATTCCATACAAACATTCTCCAACAGCAATTCCAATAAAATACAAGCATTCACCCTTGTGACTTCCCTTAGTGCCTGTTTTGTAGGTACCTTTGCCTGTCCAAGTGCTCCCCCAGTGACTGCAGCATCGCTCGTGGAAGGTTGCTGACTTTAACTGCAGGAGACTGCAAAGGGTCTTGTCGGACACCCTTGAGCAGCTCTGGGCTTTGAGGGTCCGATTTTGGACCGCATCACCTCAGCACAGGTGGCAGCAGCCTGGTCTGTCTGGCAGAGAAGCAACAGCAAGAGCACTGGCAGAGTGGTAATGATGGGAGCATCAATGCTGTAGTCCTGAGAGAGGGCAGCAAGTTCGTGCACTGTGGAGCCACTGGCACACTCAGACAATGAAGGACAATTTGCTGGGCTGCTGTGACGCCCTGCAAAGCATCTTTGAGCACTGGTATTTGCAGTCATGATGGCAACAGCTGACCCTGTATCGTGCCAAGCCGGACTTGCCCAGCAACGGGCGTGGATCTCATGATCTCAGCCTGAGCTTCCTCTGCAGTACTCAGCTGTTGGACGAATTCTGCTTGTGCTGCATGAGAAGCTGAGATATTGACCAGTTGATGTTGCAACATGGCTGGGCCCTCAAGTGCTGTCTTGGATTTGGCCAGCACTTCCACGCTGGAAAGCACAGGCTCCAAGCTCTGCACAATGCCTGGGCTAAGCTGGAACTAAACTCCTCCATGCTTCACGACAATGACTCCAGGCCCTGTGGCAGGCCTGGCATCGCTGTGTGTACGCCCATCAACCTTATCCAAAACTTTGTCCAACTGAAGTCCTCAGCTGACTGTGTTTGCAGACTCACCCTCCAGGGAGCTGGTACACACACGCTATCCTCTTCCTCTGGCCTTGCTAAAACCACTCATGCTCATGCCTCATCACGCACTGATCATGCCTCCAGCCTCTAAGGTACATGCAGTGCCGATATCTGAGCTGGTGTCAGATCAACTGTCTGTGCTTCTTCATCGTGATCCTGCTCACACCCCATGTGTGATGCTGTACTAGGTGGCCAGATGACAGTTCTTGGGTTTCTGAAAGCCTGAGTGCAGAAGTGGAGTGTTGAAGTCAGGGAAGGTGCGGCTTGAGAGCAATGCAAGAGATCCATGATCTGCAGCTTGTATTTGATGCAAGGTTGCAGGATGTGAGTGGAATGGGATTTGAAAAGGTGCACAGGGCAAGAATATACCATCGTCCTGGATGTTTTGATGATCCAGGATGCAACCGCCTCAGTGAATGCCAATTTAATAATTCATAAAATGTCTCCTCCAAGGGGCTCAAGAGGTGCAGGTGTGCCTGTGCTCTGCTGGTTCTCCGCTATTCCCTTAAGTTATTTGCCACCTGTTCTGCAGGTGAATGTGATGAGTGTCAGTGAGTGCATTGCAATGTTTTTGGGTGATGTGCCTTCCATAGCTGAATAGCTGGCAGCATGTGGAAGCTGTGCCATGTGGAAGTGAGGCTTGCAGTAGTGGCAAGTGTATGAAGGTGATGTGGAACACAGATCCTGATTCCTAGAGGTTTTAGATGGCTTAGTGATGGGCATGCAATGCTTTGAGCTGTGTGTGAGGTTGGTGGTGCAGTTGGTTGAAGATGTCCTTTAAAGATGTACTTCCTGACCTTCATGACCTATGTGAGATCATTGAATTCCCAGGTCCTTGGGGACAGCATCCTTGAATTGACCTCCATGGCTAACTATTCCCAGTCTCTTTACAGTCTACACAATGAGGGCCTCCTGACCCACTATGGAAACATGATGAATCTCCTTTCCGGTTCCTGGACTAAGGCCTCCAGCCCTACATCAGAGAATTTGAGAGCCCTTTCATTATGTTGGTTTTCCACTGCTACTTGTGACAATCTCAGAAATTCCTCAGAAACACTATCTGAGACAGTTCTGTCATGTGCTGCAGCCAGAATCTACCTCCCCCTTTAAAAGGAATAAGCTGGCTTTAAGAAGTGCAGGCTAGTTTTAACTTCTGCCAGCCTCATATGCATGTAGGTCCCCTATTGACTGTGTAGCCAGTGAGCAGCACATATAGCAAAGTTTGTGTTCTGCCTGTATATTATCTCTAACAGACATAAGGTAATGGGGGCTTCGTGACACCCGTGCCTCAAAACCATCCTCTTGTGCACTTGTGCAAATATCAGAACCCACCTCATAGTTTCTTGTATAATGTGTAAAATAAGACTTTTGATTCTTTCTCTTTAAGGGCAAATTCAGAAATTGATGTCTCTCTGGGCCTTGAGTACCTAACATTTTTGAGTGCAGCTGACATAGACTTGGTGAACGTCTATGCCTGACCTTTCAACTGGGGTTATTTGTGGAATATGAGGCAAATGAAAGAAGACTAGGACATTATATGTATTCTGATCTTTTTGAAAACAACCACTGTTAATAATTTGTTTAAATGATGCAATCAATTCAGGTTTAAAAATATTTGCTGCGGAGTCTTGAGCTTCATGGGGCTCCTTTTGCTCCACAGAATTAACCTAGGCTGCAGCTCTCAGAATAGGGCCGCAGTGGAGTGACTTGAGCTTGCTTTTCATCATTCTGCATTCTCAGCTGTACAATGCTCATATCTCAGGCAGCTAATAATGCTAACTTCTGGTTTAAAGGTGTTTTCTTCCATTTTTAATTAGCTTGACCAACTCTCTTATCAAATTGAATGATGTTCCTGACTAAGGTATTGCAGACATAACCACTGAGCAAACTTGTTACCTTTATGTGGTGGCTTAATAATTATTTTTCCCTCTCCTTTCACTACCAATTTTCGGTCTCTTTTCTAAAAGTGTTGTTGTGTAATCTCACAGGTACCAGATTCACTTTCTCACCTCATCAAGAGACCATGTAGGGGCTTAAACAATGAAAATTGGCATGCTGTGCAACAATGGGGCAGTAAGGATGAGTCAGGAAATTTCCTGGCTTGGCAGATCCACATCCTTTAAGAGGGCCCCTGCCTGCAAAATTTTCATTTTCAGGACATGGGGCTGGACTGGAGTCAGGCGTGTTGTCTCCATAGGCAAGCCCAAGGTGGCAATGGAGGCAGGTGAATGGTCCAGGTTGGCAGGCTGGAATGCCTGCCTCTGTTTACTGAGACATCGGCTCAGCTTTAATAATGTGTGTCACTGCCTGAAACCCTTACCCCTTACTCCCCAACCCACTCCAAATCACCACCATGCTTCCTTTAACTTGTTCATGCCCTTTCATACCCCAATGTCCACTCCATATCCCAAAACATCTTCTAAACCCATTCTCCCAGTACCCACTGTTTACAGAACTAACCAATGGTCAAGTCTGACAAGTCTTTGAAATAACCCTGAAACTGACAATCAGAGGCTTTGAAAAGATCATTTGAAAAAAATGGCTCATCTTACAACCTCTTACAAACATCAATCAACTAGTCATTCATAGCATCAGTGTTAGAAACTTTTCTCCACTTTAGACCTCTTTTAAATAAATGTAATGATGCAAATAAACAGATGGGCAGTGAAAAAAACTCTTCAATGATACAGCAGGTTATTAGAGATATCAATCAAACAAAGCTTTTACTCCCCTCTGCAGCTGCATAAACATTGCTTGCTGAGATCTAAGTGCATTCAAGCAAGCATTCATAATGAAGCCATCTGATCAGCCTGTTTTGTTGATACAGTTACAAGATGGGGTCATTATGAATGCCTGGCTAAGTTCCAAGAATGCACTTTAGATTTAGAATGGTACCAGTGTTGAGGCAATTTAGTCATATGAGGAGTCTAGAGAAGCTGTAATTATTTTCCTTAAGACAGTGAAAATGAAGGGAAGATTTAATAGAGGCATTCAAAATTATGGAGAGTTTTGATAGAGTAGATAGAGAAAAATTATTCCAACTGGCAGGAGGGTTGATAATCAGAGGACACAACTTTAAAATAATTGATAACTGTATCATTGGAGAGATGGGGATTTATTTTCACAGTGAGGTGTTCTGATTTTGACAGTAACTTCTAAAATGGAACTAAATTTATACTTAAAAGCGAAAAATAGGCTGGGCTATGATGAAAGAATAGGCGAGTGAGCTTAATTGGATAATTTTGTTAAAGAACCAGTGCAGGCACAATGGGCCAAATGGCCTCCTCTGTGCTGTAAGATTTTAAAACACTTTGCTTATAAGAGCACTGTAAGGGCTAAATCAATGTCATCCGATAGAATTTCTGGCTAGCCACATGAAACACCGTTTTAGCCACAAGTACTAATTTTAGTAGAGAATGCGCCTGTGATGAGAGATGTATATTCCTATATTACAGTGATTTTCTGTGTAGAAATCTGTGGGTGTGTGCATGTCCAGGGTTACTTAAAAAGGGGGAAGATTACTCGAGACAGGTTATCTGTAAGATCTAAGAGACAAAAGGTTAAAAGTGTTAGGTTTGTGCATTTTTAATGAAAGGTTATGGTGGGTTTGAGTTACAGGTAAATAGGTTGGTTCTGAAATTTGCGTTTTGAGATATGTTGGGAAATTGATTTTTCAGCTGGTGCATTTCAAAAGGAAGTTCAGAGGTAACAAGGAATATTTGCATCTTCCAGTGGTTCCATGAGTAAACAGGGGAAGGTGTATTAAATTTTATTGACCCAAACGTCGAGACAAAATAGAAAACATGAAAGATTTTTATATTTGGAGAAGCTGAGTTTCAAAGGGGTGTTTGAGGACAATGCTGAGATGAAAGGGGAAAAAGATATTTAAGGAAAAGGACGTTTAACTGTTGGGATTTACTGTGGGGGTACCCACTGAAGACCAGCTTCTGTGTGTGTGAGCTGCTGAGAAGATGTATAAGTTTTGAATTGGAGGCAGGCACCCAATGTTAAGCCAGGAGAGTCTTTGTTTTAGGAAACAGTTTGTTTCTGAACCTTTTTTGGAATTCTGCTTCAGAATGGAAGTGTCTGAGAAGTTGTGAGGTGTACCTTTATTAAAGTAACAACAATTCTTTGATTGGGTAATATTTACTGGATTTTTATGGTTAAAAATCTTTAAAGGGTTGTTGCCAGAAAGGTAGTTTAATTGTGTATTTTTGACAAATCATGTTTTTTCGGGGGTTTTCTTAAAGACTGTTTTAACTGTGTAACTTTAATCTTGTGTGTTTAAGATTATTTTTCTTTTTAATTAATCTTTTAATTCTTAATATTCTAAAGGTGCTATTGGAGCTCTATGCTTTTGAGGGCAGTAGCTCTTCCTCCTCATTTTCACAATAAAAAAAAGGTTTATGATCAGTGAGACAGACTCCACTCTGGTGTGCTCAGCAATAATATCAGCTGTGGTCAAAACAAATTCGGGGGCTTTTGTGGGATCAAAATTCCTTGATTGGATTGGAATTTCTGAATCTAAAGGATACAGTATGAGGAGGATACTGAACTCAGGGTTTTTGTGTTGATGGATATTAAAGTGGCTTTAGCAATTGCTAAGATTTTTCTGGGAGTGCAAGATGTAACTGTAGATTATTTGAAATATTTGACTAAATCTCAGCTGAGAGGGTTAGCAGATAAAGTGCAGGTGGAAATAAAGATAGAATTTCATAAAGCTGAAATGATTAAAGTACTTATCCAACATTTAAAGTTAGAGGAGGAGCCACCTGAAACTAACATGTCACAGCTAGAGGTAGTGAGACTTCAGTTGCAAAAGAAGCAGTTTGGTATAGAAAGAGATAGAGAAAGGCAGAAGCTTGGACTTGAAAAAGAAATGGAGCTGAAAAAAAGCTTGAATTGGAGGAAAAAGGAGAAAATGAAATGAAAAACTTGAAAAAGAAAAGGACAGGTTGAAAGAAATAGAAATAAAAAAGCTTGCATGAGAAAAAGAGGTGCAAGAAAAGGAAATAAAATACAAGAAAAAAGAACTTGAAAGCGTGATCGAACTTCAGAGAGAGAAGTTAGCAAGGGATGGAAGGGATAAGGAAAGAGATAGGGAGCTCCAGTGAGAGAAAGAAGCCAGATAGTATGAACTGTCTAATGCGAAACTTAGAATAAAGGAGGAAAGGAGAGATAATGGTTCACATGGTGAGTGTGATTCCTTTTTGGAATTTGATTTAATTAGGAACCTTTGGTTAGTGCCTAAATTTACAGAGGATGGAGTTGAAAGATATTTTACCTCATTTGAAAAGATAGCTATGAAACTGAATTGGCCAAAAGATACTTGAACCATAATGTTACAAAGTGTTCTGTCAGGTACAGCTATGAATGTGTATGCGAGCTTATCAGAAGGACAATCTGCAGAGTACGAAGTAGTTAAAAGAGCAATACTAAGGGGAGGTGGTGGTATAGTGATATTGTCACTGGACTGGTAATGCAGAGACCCAGGGCAATTCTCTGGGGACCTGGGTTTTAATCCCACCATGGCAGATGGTGGAATCTGAATTCAATAAACATCCGGAATTAAAAGTCTGACGATGATCATGAAGCCATTGCCAATTGCTGTAAAAACCCACCTGGTTCACTAATGTCCTTTAGGGAAGGAAATCTGACATCCTTACCTGCTCTGGCCTACATGTGACTCCAGACCCAGAGCAATCCATCTGGTTCACTAATGTCCTTTAGGGAAGGAAATCTGTGGCCCTTATCTGCTCCGGCCTCCATGTGACTCCAGACCCAGAGCAATGTGGTTGACTCTCAAATGCCCTCTGAACAATGGCAATTAGGGATGGGCAATAAATGCGAGGCCAGACAGTGCCACCCACATCCCATGAATGAATAATTTAAAAAAATGCCTATGAGCTTGTCCCTGAAGCTTATCAATTCAAGTTTAGGACCATAAAAAATAAACCTAATCAGACTTTTGTAGAGTTTACAAGAGAGAATGAAACTATGGGATCAATGGTTTCGATCACTGAAGTTAGAAAAGACTTTTGAAAATGTAAGGGAAATTATGATTATGGAAGAATTTAGAAATAGTATTCCAGTAACCATCAAAAATTATTTAGATGAAAGACAAAGTGAAAAGATCAGAGAAGCTGATGATATTTCACATAGTTGAGTTTGGGAAAAGGGTCATATGGGAGTCAGCAAGGAAATTGGAGATACAGAAAATCTAGTGATGGGAAAAGTGCTAGTAATAAGGAGCAAATTGAAGGATGCCAGTCCACTAAAGATGAGAAGGTAGAAAACAAAGGTAAAGGAGAAAACGTAATAATTGTAACGTCATTGCAACAAGGCTGGACATACGAGGTGGAATTGCTGGAAGTTAAATGGCAGACCGATTGTAGTGATAGGAACTCAGAAGTGTTCTGTAAATAAAAGTGCTGTGGGTTCTGAGTCCCAAGTGAGCGATAAAACAGTAGCATTTGTAATGGTTCATAGGGGAGTCAGAATTAGCTAGAGAGGTGGAAATGTGTTCTCAACCTACCAAAGGAAATTCTGAAGGACAGGTTACAGAGATGTTCAAAGAGTTTATATGTGAGGGGAAAGTATATCCTTGTTATTTGGGAAAAGAAGGAAAATCTGTCAAAATTTTGAGGGATACAGGTGCCAGTCAATCACTGATGTTATGGGATAGTGCCATCTGCTGTCCAGAAGGTATTGCAGGATACATTGTTAGTTAGTGGAATATATGGAAAATTTAAATCTATCTCAATATACAGAATAAATTTGAAAAAGTGATTTGAAAACAGGAGAAGTAATTGTTGGAATGGAGAAATTGCCCATTGCAGGAGTTTAGTTCATTTTAAGAAATGATATAGTTGGATCTCAAATGTCGACTACCCCTAAAGTGGTCAAAAAACCTATTTAAATACAATCAATGGAGGTTTTACAAAAAGGGCATCCGAGATTGTTTCCAGATTGTGTGGTGACAATGTCTCAGGCACATAAACTTAAACAGGAAGAGGAAGAATCTAAAAGATGCTGATCCTCAGTTGGCTGGGTCCATTTTTGAAATGATTGCTCAGGAGCAGAAGATTACAGAATGAGGCTGAGGTGTTTAGGCCATAAAATTTAGTGGAGCTACAAGCAGGGTGACCCAGACCTAAAATAGCTATATCAGACAGTTTATTCTAAGACTGAGGCAGGACACATTCCTGAGTGTTATTACCTTGAAGACAATGTGCTAATGAGGAAATGGAGACCACCTCATGTCCCTGCAGATGATAAGTGGGCCATAGTTTACCAGGTAGTAATTCCGTCTGGATATTGGAATGAAATTTTAAGAGTGGCTCATGAAATCCCAATAGCTGGACATTTGGGAATTAGGAAAACTCAAGCTAAAATACAAAAACATTTCTATTGGCCTGGGCTACATAAAGATGTGGTCAAATTTTGTCAGACATGCCACACATACCAAGTGGTAGGAAAAGTTCAAACAGTGATTAAACTTGCACCTTTAATTTCTATTCCAACTTTTGAGGAACCTTTTAACAGGATCCCTATTGATTGTGTAGGACTAAGACTAAAAGTGAGAATCAGAATTTATTGACAATCATGGATACGTCCCCGAGATTTCCAGAAGCAATATCTTTAAGGAAAATCACAGCAAAGGTGATTGGTAGAAGAGTTAACCAAATTCTTTGCAAGATACGGGTTGCCAAAAGCTGTTTCAAGAAGTGAGGAACAGCCTGAGAATAAAGCAATTCAGGCCGTCAGCTTATTACCCTGGCTCACAAAGTGTTCTGGAAAACTTTAAAAACTATGATTAGAGTGTAGAGTCAAGACTACCCTCCTGATTGGGATTGGGGCATTCCATTCTTGTTATTTGCTATTAGGGATGTCCCTAATGAGTCAACAGAGTTCAGTCCGTTTGAGTTAATTTATAGTCACGCTGTAAAGGAACCAGTCAAACTGATTCAGAAGAAATTAGAGAATCAGAATTCTCAAACTACTTTCCTGGAATATGTAACAAAATTCAGTGAAAAATTAAGTAGGGTATGTGAATTAGCCAGGGATCATTTAAAAATAGCTCAGCAAGTATTGAAGGCAAATGCAGATAGAAGGGCAAAGGCTCGTAGTTTTGTGGCTGGGATTAAAGTGCTGATATTGTTGCCAGTCTCAGGTGAACCATTGAAGGCAAGGTTTAGTGCACCTTGCCAAATCAAAAAGAAACAGAATGAGGTAAACTATGGGAAGAATTTTTGGGTCGGCAAGCGGGGGTGGGGCCTGCTTGCCAACATGTAAAACGACTCAGGGAATCCCCACCCCCGCCACAGAGATCACTCAGCACCTCCGGGCGTGCGTCATGCTGTGTGGTCTGCCCACATAAAATGTCAGTGCAGCCCCGATTGGGGGCACTGATCGGGTTCCCCCCTGCCCCCGCCCGCATAACACCTCCCCCCCACCCCCCCACCTTGGCAGTGGGGAAATTTCTGCCTGATGTATTGAATACTCCAGATTGGAGAAAGAGTCAGCAAGTGTGCCACGTGAATATGCTCAAACAGTATTTCCACAGGGAGGATAAACAGAAGGAGGTGCTAGTAACAATAGGTGAAGAGGAGGAAACAAAAATTAAAGATTCTGAAATTGACCTTCCTCTGAATAAATTGGAAAATGAGGAAATACTTGAGAATTTAAATGTAATATTAAGTTACCTTCTAGTCAAGTGACTTACTAAAGCTGTTGCAGTCACACAAAGCAATTTGTGGGAATAGCCCAGGAAAGACAACTTTGGCCAAGCATGATGTTAATGTAAGGCTTGAGTTTCAATAAGGCAACACCCATATAGATTAAATCAGGTAAAATTGGCTGAAGTGTGGAAAAAATGGAATTTCTGCTTTAAAATGACATAATAGAATCCAGTCACATAATTGGAGTTCATCCATTGTAATGGTACCCTAACTGGATGCATCCCAAAAACTGTGCAGTGATTACTGCAGAGCAAAGGCAGTGATCAAGTTGGATTCGTATTCTATTCCATGGTTAGAAGATTGCATCGAAAGAATTGGACAGTCAGTATTTATTATGGAAATTAAATTACTTTGGGGATACTGGCAAGTGCCATTATCGGAAAGGGCAAAAGAAATATCAATTTGTGGCTCCAGTTGGTCTGTATCAATTTAAGGTAATGCTTTTTGGTATGAAAAACATGCCAGAAACCTTTCAGTGACTAACGAAGTGATTGAAGGACTGAGCAATTGTGTAGTCTACTGACGACTTAGTGGTATTCGGTCAGACCTGGAAAAAGCACATACAACAATTGATGGAATAAAAATAGAAAATGCTGGAAAAACTCAGCAGGTCTGACAGCATTTGTGGAGAGGGAAACAAGGTTAATGTTTTGAGTCCATGTGACTATTTGACTGACTACAAGAAGCCAATTTGGTTATAAATTTGGCTAAAAGTGAATTTGCGAAGGCAAAAGTCACATACTTAGGCCACACTGTTGGACATGGTCAAGTACCCCCATGGGATACAAAGGTAAAAGCTATGTGTAATTTCCCAGTGCTTACAACAAAATGGGAAGTCTTGCGATTGGATTTTATCAAAAATTTGTGCCAAATTTCAGCAGTGTAGTTGCTAACTAACTAGTTTGTTAAGAAGAACAAAAGATCCGAATGGAAACAGGAGTGTCAGACTACGTTTAACAGCTTAAAAGCTGTAATGAGGAAAGAGGGGAAAAGTGTACTGCAATCAGCATCGTGGTGAAGCAGTCTGGTAAGACTGTCTTGCAGTCAGTTCTTGTTGAAAATAACAAGAATGACATCACAAGACAGTCCGAGAGAGTGATGGAGAGATCAGAACCAACACAAGTGTGGGGAAGCTTCAAAAAGTGACGTTAGCACAAAGGTGAGAGCTGATTGGTGAGTAGTGGGTAAGTGTCCTTTTTCAGTTTAAAATAGATTAAGCTAAGGAAAGGTAAAAGTTCTAGTTTTTATTTAAAGTGCATAAATAACTGAACATTTTATTACTATATTTAACTTAAAGTAAGAGGTTTTTTTTCAACCAGAGGCATGACAGGCCAGCTCAGTCCTGTATTATGTACCACCTGCAACATGTGGGAAGTCCTAGATGCTCCTTGCGCACTGACCGACCAAGTATGCAGCAAGTGCCACCAGCTCCAGCTACATGAGCTCCGAGTTTCAGAGCTTGAGTGGCAGCTGGAGGCACTGAGGTGCATACGTGAGGTTGAGAGTTTCATGGATAGCATATTTTTAGATATGGTCACCCCACAGTTCACGGAAGTGCAGACAGAGAGGGAATGGATGATCATCAGTCAGAAGAAAGGTGTCGGGCAGGGTGGATCTCACTCAAGAAACGTTTCTCTATTTTGGAAAACGGTGAGGGTGACGGTTCTTCTGGGGAGTGCAGCCACACTCATGGCACTGTGAGTAGCTCAGCTGCACACGGGGGGACGAAAAAGAGGGGAAGAACAATAGTGATAGGAGACTCGATATAAGGGGAACAGGCAGGCATTTCTGCGGCAATAGACGTGATTCCAGGATGGTATGTTGCTTCCCTAGTGCCAGGGTCAAGGATGTCACTGAATGGCTGCAGGGCATTCTGAAGGAGGAGGGCAAACAGACAGAGATTGTGGTGCATGTTGTTGAAAGAGGGATGAGGTCCTGGAAGCAGAATGTAGGGAGCTAGGAAGCAGATTAAAAAACAGGGCCTCAAAGATAGTAATTTCTGGATTACTTCTGGTGCCATGCGCTAACGGGTATAGAAATAGGACGTTAGTCCAGATGAATGTGTGGCTGGAGAGATGGTGCAAGAGGGAGGGCTTTAGATTTCTGGGACTTTGGGACCGTTTCTGGGGGCACTGGGACCTGTACAAGGCAGACAGGTTGCACCTGAACTGGAATGGGACCAACACCCTTGCGGGGAGGTTTGCTCATGCTGTTGGGGAGGGTTTACACTAACTTGGCAGGGAGATGGGATCCTGAGAGGAGGTTCAGCAGGGGGAGGTGCATAGCCTAAATTAGAGGAGAGAGCAAGTGAGTCAGGAAGGCATAGAAATTATAGGCTAGTTAAGGCACAAGGGAGTTTGGCGAGGTTGGATGGTATTTATTTTAATGCAAGAAGTCTGATGAATAAGAAAGATGAGTTGAGGGCACAAATTAACACATGGAAGTATGATGTCATTGCTGTCACAGAGACATGGTTGAGAGAGGGGCAGGATTGGCAGCTCAATATTCCAGAATATAGGGTCTTCAGGCGAGACAGGGAAGGAGGTAAAAGAGGAGGGGATATTGCAATATTAATCAAGGAATCAGTTGCTGCAGTAAGGGGGGGATGACATCTTAGAAGGCTCCTCAAATGAAGTCAAATGGGTAGAACTTAAAAACAAAAAATGAACAATCAGATTGCTGAGAGTGTATCATAAGCCCCCAAACAGTCATAAAGAAATAGAAGAGTAGATATGTACGCACATTTCAGAGAAGTGTAAAAATAATAGGGTAGTAATAGTGGAGAATTTCAACTTCCCCAACATTAACTGGGTTAGTCATAGTGTGATAGGTTTAGAGGGAGTGGGATTCTTAATATACATCCAGGAGAGCTTTTTGAGCCAGTATGTGGAAGATCCTACAAGAGGGGGTGGTCCTGGACTTAATTTTAGGGAATGAAGCCGGGCAAGTGGTAGAGGTGTCAATGGGGGTACATTTTGCAGATAGTGATCATAACTCCGTTAGATTCAAGGTTGTTAAGGAAAAGGACAAGGATTGGCCAGAAATCAGAGTTCTAAATTGGAGGAAGGTCAATTTTAATAAGATCAGATATGATTTGGCCAGAGTGGACTGGGAGCAGCTACTTGTAGGTAAATCTGCATCAAAGCAGTGGGACTCATTCAAGAAGGAAATAGGGAGCTTACAGGCCAACATAGTTCAGTAAAGGTAAAGGATGGGACCAACAAATCCAGGGAACCCTGGATGTCAAGGGATATACAGGATTGGATAAAGAGAAAAAGGGAGGCTTATGGCAAATAATGAGGGCTCAAAACAACGGAAGCCTTGGAGGAGTACAGAATATGCAGGGGGAGCATAAAAAGAAAATTAGGAGAGCAAAACGGGGGCATGAAAATACAATGGCAGGTAAAAAAATGGAAAATCCAAAGTAATCTTACACGTACATTAAGAGCAAGAAGATTGCTGGGGAAAGAGTAGGGCCCATTAAGGACCATAGTGGTAATTTGTGTGTGGAGCCGGAAGACATAGGTAGGGTTCTAAATGAATACTTTGTGTTGGTGTTCACAAATGAGAGGGACGGTGTGGGTATGGAAATCAGGCAGGAGGACTGTAATATAATTAAAGAAATTAGAATAGAAAGGGAGGAGGTTCTAAGTGGTCTGGTAGGTTTAAACATAGATAAACCTCCATGCCCGGATGAAATGCATCCCAGGCTGTTGAGTGAGGCAAGGGAGGAGACAGCAGGGGTGCTGGCAATAATTTTCAATACCTCCCTGGCCACAGGAGAGGTGCCGGAGGACTGGAGGACAGCCAATGTGGCACTGTAATTCTAAAAGGGAGGAAGGGATAAACCAGGGAACTACAGGCCAGTCAGTCTAATCTCAGTGGTGGAGAAACTATTGGAAACAATTCTGAGGGACAGAGTTAATCTGCACTTGGAGGCCTGATCAAGGACAGTCAGCATGGTTTTGTTAAGGGAATGTCATGTCTAACCAATTTGAATGAATTTGTTGAAGATGTCACCAGGTGCTTAGATGAGGGCAATGCATTTGATGTAGTCTATTTGGACTTCAGCAAGTCTTTTGACAAGGTTCCGCATGGGAGACTTATAATGAAAGTAAGAGCACATGGGATCCAAGGCAATTTGGCTAATTGGATCCAGAATTGGGTGAGTGGCAGGAAGCAGAGGGTGATGGTCGATGGGTGTTTTTGTGACTGGGTGCCTGTGTCCAGTGGGATTCCACAGGGATTGGTGTTGGGTCCCTTGCTGTTTGTGGTGTATATATAAACGATTTAGACTTGAATGTAGGAGGTTTGATCAGTAAGTTTGCGGATGATATGACAATTGGTGGGGTGGTAAATAGTGAAGAGGATAGCCTTAGATTATAGGATACAGATGGGCTGGTCAGATGGGCTGATCAGTGGCAAATGGAATTTAATCCAGATAAGTGTGAGGTGATACACTTGGGCAGGACAAACAAGGCACAGGAATACGCGATGAATGGTAGGACCCTGGGAAGTACCGCGGATTAGAGGGACCTTGGTGTGCATGTCCTCCGGTCCCTTAAGGTAGCGGGACAGGTAGATGACGTGGTTAAGAAGGCATATAGGATACTTGCATTTATTAGTGAGGATTAGAATATAAGAGCAGGGAGGTTATGTTGGAACTGTATTAAACTCTGGTTAGGCTACAGCTAGAGTATTGCATGCAGTTCTGGAATCCGTATTATAGGAAGGATGTGATTGCACTAGAGAGAGTGCAGAGGAGATTTATCAGGATGTTGCCTGGGCTGGAGAGTTTTAGTTATGAGGAGAGATTGGATAGATTGGCATTATTTTCCCTGGAGCAGAGGAGATTGAGGGTGGGCATGATTGAGGTGTATATAAAATTATGAGGGGCATTGATTGGGTTGACAGGAAGGAACTTTTCCCCTTGGTGGAGGGATCAATAACCAGGGGGCATAGATTTAAGTTGAGAGGCAGGAGGTTTACAGGGAATATGAGGAAGAATTTTTTCACCCAGAGGGTGGTGGGAATCTGGAACTCACTGTCTGAAAGGGTGGTAGAGGCAGAAACCCTCATAACATTTAAGAAGTATTTGGATGTGCACCAGTGATGCCATGGCATACAAGGCTATGGGCCTTGTGGTGGAAATTGGGATTAGACTAGTTAGGTACTTGGCGCAGGCTCGATGAGTCAAAGGGACTTCCTCTGTGCTGTAGACTTCTATGACTCTATGATTATTACACTTGTTCTAGCAGCACCTGATTATATGAAACCATCTAAAATAGCTGATGATACCAGTGATGTAGGTGTTGGTACTGTTTTGCTACAGGAAGATGAAATGGGAATTGAGAAACCAGTAGGGTATTTTTTACAGAAGTTGAATGTGCAGCAGAAGAAATACACAACTGCAGAAAAAGAGACTTTGGGTGAACCTTCGACTTGGCGAGTGGGGGCCGAACTGTCAAAGGTGTGTTAAGGTAATTAATTAACTAACTAAGCCCATTGAGAAAGCTGCCCGTCCAACCTTAAGGTTGGCGGGCAGGCAAAGAGCCCAGGCGGCCTTCGCATTTTTCATGGAACCTCATCCACAGGCAGGATGAGGTTTCATGAAGTGTTTATAAATTAAATAATGTTTTCATTATGTTCATTGACATGTCCCAGCTCATGTGACAGTGTTACATGAGGGGACACGTCTTAAATTTTTCTTTTTTTGAAAATAACATTTTTAAAACTTAAAACTTATTTTCCTCAGAGCACCCACACAGGTGCCTCAGGGGGATTTCTGTGTTCTTTCATGTGTATGCGCCAAAGAGCGTGCTCCCGACTCAGGGAACCCCCGCTCACCGCCCACACAGGGAGCGCACAGCCCTTCTGGATGCGCGTCACGCTGGGCGGGCCTTAATTGGCCCACCCACATAAAATGGCGACACGGACCCGATCTGAGGTGACGATCAAGTCCATGCCTGCCCTCCGATGGGGGTGGGAAAATTCTACCCTTTAAGCTTGGTTCTGGCTCGGCAGCATTTTGAAGTGTATATTACAAACAACTCTTCAGAGGTGACTGTATACACTGATCATAAGCCTTTGAAGTTTCTGGAGAAATTTCAGGATGAAAAAGCCGGACTGATCCAGCGGAGTTTATTAGTACAAGCATTCAATTTGAAAATTATACATGAGGCTGGAGGGGAGAATATCATTGTCACGAGCTTAAATTCAAAAGGACTTGAATATCAGAAATATAAAAATGGACTGGACTGAACTTTAATCTTGCCAAAGACTTGTGTCTATGTTCATGTTCGACGCATGTACAGTACAGTGTGATAGTATTTTGCATAGATAAGTATAGTAAGTAATAAGAAGTGGGTTAAGAAAATGAAAACATCTTTATAAATATGAGGTTTCATTATTTGCTTTGAGGGAGTTGTGATGAGAGATGTATATTTTTATATTTTTGTGATTATATTTTCTGTATAGAAAGCTGTGGGTGTGTGTGTTTCCAGGCTTACATAAACAAGGGGAAGATTACTCGAGGCAGGTTGTCTATGAGGTTTAAGAGATGAAAGTTTAAAGCTGTTAGGTTTGTGCATTTGTAATGAGAGGTTATGGTGGGTTTTATTTACAAATAAATAGGGTGGATGTGAAATTTGCATCTTGAGATAAGTTGGGAAATTGATTTTTCAGCTGTTGAATTTCAAAAAGCAGTTCAGAGGTAACAAGGATTATGTGCATCTTCCAGGGATTCCATGATTAAGCAGGGGAAGGTACATTAAATTTTATCGACCCAAAAGTCGAGGCAAAATAGAAAACATAAAGGATTTTTATATTTGGAGAAGTTGAGTTTCAAAGAGGTGTTTGAGGATAACGGAACCTGAGATGAAAGGGGAAAAGATATTTAAGGAAAGGGATGTTTAACTGTTGAGAATGGCTGTGGAGGAATCACACTGAAGGCCAGCTTCTTTGTGTGTGAGCTGCTGAGAAGCTGTGAAAGTTTTGAAATGGAAGCAGCCACCCAGTGTTAATCCAGGAGAGTCTTTGTTTTAGGCAACAGTTTGTTTCTAAATCTTTCTTTCTGGAATTGTACATTGGAGTGGAAGTATTTGAGAAGTTGTGAAGTGTATCTTTATTAAAGTGACAACAATTCTTTGATTTGGGTAATATTTACTGGATTTGTATGGTCAAAAATCCAAAACGGCTGTTGCCAGAAAGGTTCTTTAATCTTGTGTGCTTAAGATTTTTTTTCCTTTTCCATGAATCTTTTAATTTTTAAAATTATAAAGGTGTTATTGGAGTTCTATGCTTTTGAGGCCAGTAGCTCTTCCTCCTCATTTTCACAATAAAAAAGGTTCATTATCAGTGAGACGGACTTCATTCTGGGTTCTGGCTTGCTCAGCAATAACATCAGCTGTGGTCGTAACAGTGTCACGTAAACTCATAATTCAGGTATAAGTACTTTAGATATGTATATCCATTTAACTAACAGTAACCAAAGAATCAATAAAATTTACCGTATCCTCCAGCTCCACGATCCTCCAAGATGTCTACAAACATCTAATTATGATTCGTGTCTATGTTCTGGCTCGGCAGCATTTTGAAGTGTATATTACAACCAACTCAAATACTTCCACTCCAATGTACAATTCCAGAAAGAAAGATTTAGAAACAAACTGTTGCCTAAAACAAAGACTCTCCTGGATTAACACTGGGTGGCTGCTTCCATTTCAAAACTTTCACAGCTTCTCAGCAGCTCACACACAAAGAAGCTGGCCTTCAGTGTGATTCCTCCACAGCCATTCTCAACAGTTAAACATCCCTTTCCTTAAATATCTTTTCCCCTTTCATCTCAGGTTCCGTTATCCTCAATTTTAATCGCTCCACCACTGGTTGCCTACAGCTCCTAAACTCTGGAATTCCCTCCCTTTATCTCTCAGCTTCTCTACCTTGCTTTCCTCCTTTAATAACGTCTTAAAATCTACCTAGCATTTCCTTATGGGGCTTGGTGTCACACTTTGTTTCATTATGTTCCTGTGAAGTGCCTTGGTTTGTTTTATTATGTTAAAAATGCTACATAAATATAAGTTGTTGTTGAAGCAAAACAACTCAATGGTCTAATAACATTTATATACGCTGCTTTTTATCTTACCATTTCATCAAAAAATGCACAAAAAAGGTTCACGTCCACCTATGTACAGCATCTCAATATGAATACTGTGATCAATGCCCAGCAAGTGCATCTATTACTCATTTCTTAATTACTAATCAGAAATGCAATTAGCCAAACCTGGATTTCCAATTAGCCACATGTAGCTAGGGCTTAGTGAAGCACTGAACAATGTTGCTCCAAATGACCTTCAAAATTAATGAAGATATGGTATTGAGGGGTTTCTCAATTCAAATTCACACTCAGCTTAAAACCTCTGAATCTAACCTTTCTCATGCAGTGATCCAGGTATTCACAGCTGTCTGAGCTGGGTGGAAGATCCTAACACCTTGTTTGTCTGAAGAAGGCAGCAATTTTAATCTGAATCTGAACAGGTCAAAACTGGGTGTGCTTAAGAAAGACTTGAAGAGATCCAAATTTGGCTGATTCAGATTTTCTGAAGATTTCAGTGCTAACATTTTTTTTCTTCACTCTTTTCAACAACCACTCTTTTCTCCACAATTTTCACAGCAACTTGTATCTCATGGTGAGATACAATTCAATGGAAACATCTCAGTCGAATCTAACCTTGTTGTCGTTTTACAACCCAGAATGCAGGAATCACTGGACAGTGGTCCAGGGCAGGGAGATTAATATCTTTCCTTTCACTAGTCTAGTAACACATCAGGGAGAGTTTTCTAGAGCTTAGGGAAATGGTGCCTTCATAGTCCTACATTAGAGGCTTTTTCATGTGCATTTATTTCCCCTTTCAGTTACATGACCCCTGAACCTGAAAGTCCGGGTTGAGGGCAGGAATGGGGAGGCCAAGCGGAAGGGATTATCTGTGGTGGTGGTGGGGAGGTGGGGTTGGGGGGGCGCGTGGTGGCGTAGGTAGGTGAGCCTGGAGCGATGATGTCCTGCAATATTATTGTGGAGCCAGGAGTTCCAGAAATATTACACAGAAATGCAACTTCTAAAAGATTTTGTGCCCATTTCTTGAGTGGCCTCAAGTGGTTAGTTCCTTTCAGCAGCATTAGTGAGGCTGCTCAAAACCTGGTACAATTAAAAATTTCACAGTGCAAGCTCTCTCACTTTGTACCTGAATTTTGCATCAAGAACCTGCAACTGATGTATAGATGGCAATTTGTATATACAAGACACCTAATGGCTGTATCAGGTGGACACCATGGTCACCTGAGTGCTGATGCTTCCAATATGGTGACTGGTACTTGCAGGGCAGGTTGGTGGGGGCGCTAGATGTTGCGCCCTGAAAGTTGTCCATCTAATCCTCCCCGCACTCTCAAAAAACAGGCACAACGAAGGTCAATTTTTTTCCTGAAAAACCTAGGGCAGCATTTACTTTTTTTTTAAACCGTGTTATCAACTTCAAAGAGTCATGTAACTGAAACCCTTGGTGGGTGAAATTCGATTTGAGATGGGTCACAAAGCGGGTGGTATCGCACCTGTTACCTGTTATATACGCTGCCTGATATTCAGTTCTGTTGTGATCAATGGAGCTGAATGTTTGATGGGACGTAGAATGGAAACCAGACACAATACCATCTAAGTCAAATTGTACCCCACAGGTTTCTCTGCTTGTCTGGTCCTTGCAAATTATTTCCATCTAGTCCCTATAGTGAAGAAATTTACACCACCACTTATGTAACTTCTACATACAATGACTCAGATCAGTCTTAGCCCAATTTTTATTGGATGTGAGTTCACACTGTAAAGTTGCTGACAATTTGCTAACAAATGGCAGAATTTAAACATGGGGTAGGGGGTGAGATTGGGTATGGATGGGTGTTAAATGGCAAAAACCATTCAGGCAAGTCAGCTCCAACCTGATTTCCAGATTTTACTTGGCTGGTCAAGGCAATGAACCAACCACACCCCTCCCCCCCCCGGCAGGTTAGTTGGGAATTTAAACATATTTATGGGATAGGATGCCTCAGGGTTACCCTACTTAAGAAGTTTAATTGTGGGCGGCCAAGTTTCCTGGGCTTTGGGAAACCTGGCAGCTGCAGCAAGGTGAGGACAGTCTTGGGAAGCACCGCTAGGCCAGCAGGAGCAGGTTTCCTTCATCCTGGTTCCTCACGCTCTCTCTCCGGCATCAGAGCACCCCTGCCAGGATTGGACGCTCCCCGCCTAGAATCAGAACCCCCATTCCACTGGGAACTGTCCAGCATCCTCTCCACTGTTCACCGCCTAACTGGAAGCCAAGCCTGCCAATCAGCCTGACTTCCATGAGGGGAAGCCACAACTTCTGGGTTTGCCGAGTACTCCCAGGGTCTACTCCACCCTAGCAGTTCTAGTGGGTCAAAGTTAAAAGTACCCCGCACCCCCACCCCCCCTCCAACCCAATAACTTGGAGTCACACTCATAATAATAAGGATGTCCAGTGTAAAAACTGGAAAATGTGTGCATAAGATCATTAGAAATAGGAGCAGCTGCAGGCCATTCAGTCCATCAAGGCTGCTCTGCCATTCAATAAGATCATGGCTGATCTGATTGTGGCCTTAACGCCACTTTATTGCCTGTCCCCCATAACGCTTTACTCCCTTGTCAATCAAAAATCTGTCTAACTCAGACTTGAATATATTCAAAGACCCAGCCTCAATGATCCAACCCTAATTATTTGGGACAGTACTTTCCTCTTCCAGAAATGGGGTTAATGCCCATCGTTGGGGCAGATTAAAAGGAAGTTTAATGTGCCGATGGCCATGCCGTACAAGATTTGGAATCCTCGATACTGAGATACTGGTAACTGGGAAAGTGGGAACTGGTAAGTGGGAAAGTGCCCTGCTCCCCCGCTGACTAAAATTGCAGGGCTCACAGTAGAAAAAGCTATTGTATTTAATCTCCATTTACAACAGGAATTTCACTGTTTCTCAAGGTTCTTTGCAGTTAATGCTACTTAGTTTGAGTCTGCACAATTGTGTACATAGCACACCTTTAGGCATATTTTAAATTCTGTAAATGTAAACGTCAATTATACATCATTGTGGCCTGCAGAGCAGGGGTTACTGGAAAAAAAGGTGTAAGTTATGTGTCACTATGAACCAATGTGTGATTTAAGACTGAATTGTGGCCTTTATTGCAATAACTTTCTCTTTCCATGTGTTCTATTTTGCAGTGGTATTACACTTTTCAAGATTCTTTATGATTACCACGATAAGTTGAATTAAGCCAGGTACAATACTGCAATTCCTCCACAAATGTGGAACATGTCGAGCCCTGTGAATAGTACATTAAACATTTGATGAGGGGTTGGTGATGCCCACAATTGCTGATTTTAAAGAAATACCTTTAATGTGCCAGAACTATGTCAATACAATTGTATGCAGGATTTTAGAGGCTGTACTTCCATCAAGCAACCCATGAGAAATCTGCCAGAATTACAAATCTCAGAGCACATTGTCGAGGAATGCCAATTGCTAATACTGTTGCTCATTAGTGTGTTGCAAGGATTGGAGAAGATGGAGCGGAGGTGATTCCTGCTTGCAAGATCACAAGATAATAGTGGATGATTATTGGTCCAATTGATTTATCCATTCTGAGGGACTCACCCCCTCACCCCCTGCCTAGCCTTTGTAGCACCTAGTTGTTTCTTAAATAAGTCCAAGGTTTTTGCCTCCACGATTGTATCTGAAAGTTTATTCCATGTGGTGAGGCTCTTGGTGTGAAGTAACATTTCCTGATATCTGTCCTAAAAGTGCCCTTGTGTATTTTGAAACTGTGTCCCTTAGTTATATATTTCTGCAGTTTTATTTAAAGTAATTATCCAGGTTAACTTTTTCTATATCCTTAATAATATGTCTCTATAAGGTCAACTCTCAGATGGCTCCTTTCCAGAAACCAAAATTATTTCCAGTGCAGGGCCCTGTCACTGGGAATTAGCTTCCTAGTTCTTCTCTGCACTATCTTTAGCACTTGAATGCCACTCCTGACAATCAGAATTGGATAAAGTATCCAAGGTAGAGTCTGACTAAAACACAGCATGAAGTTTGGTCTTTACCTTCTCTGATTTATATTCTATAGTTTCAACTCTATAGCTCAGCGTCCTATTGGCATTGTTGATTGCTGCTGTACATTGGTTGGACATGTTTAACGTTAAAGATTTCTGAGTCTCTTACAGCTTCATCCTTAGCTACTTCAACACCATCATTGTGTACACATGTTGTCTATTTTCTCTTCTTATAAGGTTCTGGAAGAGCCATACATCCTCATCACACTGTTATTTGGAAGTAATGAGGGGACAATATAGCTGCATTTTTCAATCAACCTTGCATTTCAAACAATGATAAAATCTACAATAACATTAAATGGGGACAATAAAATGGATATGGGTAAAATTCTTACCATTTGTAGCCAAACATTTGTGATCAATACCTGATTCTTTTCATCCTGAAAAGAGGGAGAATAATTATTTACAATAAATAGCAAATTTTGTGCCATACAGCCACACAGTAAAGAAACTTCTGAAGTCTTTAGAAATATACATTTACAAGCAAAGGACTTGGGTGTGAAGATGTGGAGAGGGACAGTTCAATATCATGAATGAACTGGATGCTTTAGAAACATAGCTGAGTTGGAGATCAAGGACATAATATAGAGGCCTATTAAACCATCATGGAAATGGTCATGTCGGATGCATAGGCATTGGACTTGCGCAAAAATTGGACAGACCACACAGGCAAAATAAGGAGGCTCAGCACATAAGTAAAATGGGCAACTCTTTCCTGTGTTTATATGTTATATGATTTTCTGAAAAAGTCACTACTGAGGAGGCATTAAAATTCAGCTTGTTGATGCTCCAAACCAGTGCGTCATGGAGCCAAGGTTCATATCATTGCTTCCCCTTTTATGCTGAGATTCTGATCTTGGTCTTGCAACTGAGGAAGCACTTGATTGAGTGGAGTAGTAAATGCAAGATATTTCTCCAAAGCGAGGGAAAACTGGAAGTGAGTCAGCAGTACACTGTCAGGAACCTCTGGGTAACATAAATTGGGAAGCAGATGAATTTTGCGTTCCACTAGGCTGCAGAATAGGTCAAGAAAGATCTTAAGGAAGACAAATCCATTTAGCTTTACTCAGGTCATCCAACCAGAAAGAGCCTAAAGTTCCCTCGGTACAGCAGCAATATTTTTCTTAAATGATTCCAATTCTTTTAACACCATTACTTTGCTGAAAGTCTATTCCAACTGTTGATCATTCTTTTGTAAAGAGCTTTGTGACATCAGTACTAATTGTACCTTTATTAGTTTAAATCTTTGTTCCTTTTGTTCTACTCTCACAGGTTAGTTTGAAGCAATTCTTCAGATCCTGCTTTTTCATACTGTTCACTATCATACACCCTTGTAAGATTATACCTGGGGAATTCTGGACCCTGACTTGACGTCTGGAAATCAAAGCACATCTTGGTGTACAAAGCATATGCAGGAAGGAATGTATGCAATTCTCCTGTCCCACATCAGCAGGGGGATCATTTTGCACCATCTGGGTACTAGGTACCCTATGGGGGCTTTCCAATGGAATAAAGGAGTGCAACATGGAGATTAACTGAAGCAAACCTCCAAGATGCCAGTACTAGGAACTTTTAGCTCCATAGAACAGCAGCCAGAAATCCCGAAGGCCCAAAAATCATTTGAGGGGGAGGGGCACATTAAAATATCTGCAGGAAATTTGCAGCTCTTTCAGTTGATAGATATGCACTAAGGTTGCATGCTCACTAAGAATGTAAACTATAGATAGCAGAGCACTCAATTCAATTTCCCTATTGAGCAGCCCAATATATCTAGTGGGTACCTGGTCTTTGTTAAAGATGTTACATTGTTTTAAACTCATAAATCTTAGGTGTAGCCATACATATTCCCAGGTCATGTTCCATTTAAAATACAAAATACCACTCAAAATTCAAGAACTCAGGTTAGGGGTTAGGTTTTCCATATTTTTCATGTAATCTCCATGAAGGATCTAATAAACCTTGGGAACAAAACATGTCTTGGCAATTTCTTCCCAATGGCTTTTGATGATCAAAGATTAGTTCAAGCGTATGCCTGAAAGTAACCAGTAACTCAAAGCAACATGCCGACGTAAAGAAATTGGAAGAGCTGATTTTGAGGTATTTCGAAGCTGGGTTAGATGAACTTGAAACTATGACCCAGGTCTTCTGGTCTCTGAAAGGTTGTAAGTCAGAGATATTCCGGAAGATGCGCTGGGGAGTCGCCTTGGAAGTCCCCACACACTGACTACAGTTTGGACTTCCAATGGGCAATTACCTTGCATCTGGAACCCTGATTTAAAGTCGGAGGCTTCGGATGGTTCTGACCCACTAAGCAGAATAGTTATCCAGGAAAGGTGGAAGGGTTAAAACCAGTTCTAACTCCTGGGTAACTATAGAGCTGACCCACGCCCAATCCCCCTCACTGGAGCCCCCCACCAACCCTCCCGACCATCCAAATAGCACGCCCCACCCCCTGACTACCCCACACCCCTTGACTATGCTCCTGACCCCCAAATAGACCCCCACCTTCCAACTACACCCCTGAACCCCCCAGCTACCCCTGAACCCCTGACTAAAACCCACCCCTCAACTACTCTCCTGATCGCCCAACTACCCCAAACCCCCGACTACCATCCTATCCCTCAACTATACTCCTAACCCACCCCCACTAACCTGCTTGCCCTTGACTACAGCCCTGACCCCCTGACTCTCTGACTATACTCCCCCCACCTCCCTGACTCCCCAACTATCCTCCCAATCCATGACTAACCCCCCACCCCCGACTACCCTCCTGACCCCCCTGAACATCTAACTACCCCTCAACCCCCAACTATCCTCCAGACACCTCATGCCCCCCCCGAATACCCCCGCCTCCCCCTGCCTACCCTCCTGACTGCCCCGACCACCCGACTGCCCCTGGCCACCCAACTCCCCCTGCCACCCATCCTACCCCCTCACCCACTAACCTGACGCATTTACCTTCTCTCCTAGTTGTCAATGTGGCTTTAGAACATTTAAACTTCCAGGTTTAGGGCAGCTAGTGCCGTAAAAAGGGTGCATGGCTTCGCTTCCCCTGACAACCCTACAATCTGAGGGAAGGACTCCAGGAGCAGCTGTGCTCCACATTTCTCAGCAGGCCCAGGTTGGAAGTCCAGGTGAGAAATGTGCAGCTCCAGTCTAAGGTAATAAAATAGGAGCGGAGTGGCAATTCGATAGTGATTGTCACTGACCAGAGGATGTTTTATGTATCTAACCCTGTTCCCTTCTGACTCGACTAAACTACCAACTGTCAATCAATCAATCTTCAAAATATGACTGCTTCAAAACAGAGCATAACAAACGAGGAAGACATTTTTGAAGACTCTTTTACAGGCTCAGGTCTCGACAGGTTTCTTCAACATGGAGGGGTGAGGTGAATCTCCTTCACACACTAAATATAGCCTGATCATAAGTGGATCCTTTATAAAGAGCCTCATAATTCCACTACATTTAGCACACCACAGAAGACTCCCATCCCTCCAATTTCAAGAGTTAATGGCTATATTTTAGATCCAGCAGAGGTTATTAAATGTACATTTTTCAAAATCATTCCATTGCAGGTTTCCAGCAACCACTGCATTTTGTTTTTGTTTCAATGTTTTATCCCGTGCATCTTATGGAATAATTTAATGTGTTGCACAGTTATTTGCGTGCACATTTAACATGCTTGGCTGCCACATTTGTGACTGTTCCCTTCTGTGTCCTGAACGACGCTGTGTAGTTGTCCATATGCTCAGCTACAAAGTCCCCTGAGGAGATTCAACAGAGCATTTATTGATGACCTTAACCCATCTCTCAGCACATCCCAGTGCACTTCACATGTAATGGATTACTTGGAAATGCTAATCATAGACATGACTGACTAGTTAATTAATTTATTTTTTGCTGATGGTTGGATGAAGAATCATCATGCCACCAGGAAACACCTTGGTCTTTCTCAGACAGTACTGCTGCCGCTTGTAGCTACTCCTACCAGGGCATCTGCTGTCATGGTACATCATGCGCACACATCCACTGTAGCTCAGCTGCAACCACTCTGTGATGTCCGTCATCCGACTACATTTAGGTCAACTCCTCTGTCTGCTGTCCTTCACTTTTCCCTATAGAAGAGATCTCTGTAGCTTTTCAGCTCTGATCAAATGGCTGAAATACTGACATTTTCTTTTCTGGATGTCATTATTTAGAGCTTATTTTGCTCTTGCTACTTCATTTGTCTTATGGTCTGCATATGGAATTTTTAGCTTTCATCTTAGCATCCATATTTCAAGGGCCTCTATTTTCTTCCACAGATCTTTATTTATTGTCCAGGGCACAGAGCTTCCAATGGTCGTACCCCGTAGCTAAACCCCCCAAGATGCATTGGAGAACTCCTCGGATGTCCTGATGTACTAGCTATGTGGGAATTGTCCCAGAAGTTTGGACTTCCGATCGGTAATTCCCCTGCATCTGGAACCCTCCAAAGCTCTGAGTTAAAGTGCGAGATTCGGCTGGTTCTGACTCACTTACAGAATAGTTACCCAGGAAAAGTTAGAATGATTAAAACCAGCTCTAACTCCTGGATAACTATACCACTGACCCTCTCAACTCCCCACGGTGACCCCCTGACTACACTCTAAACCCCGACTATATCCCCGACCTCCCCCATCAATTAACCACTGACCATATGACTATGCCCATCAGCTGACTATCCTCCCCACCGAATACCAACTCTCCCTGACCAGCTGACTACCCTCCTGACCTCCCAAACACATCCTCCGAGCACCCGACTATACCCCTGACCACCTGACGACACCCACAGCCACCCGACTACACCCCTGACCACCTCATTACCCCCCCCCCAACCACCCAACTCCCCCAAACCCCCGACCCACTCTAACTCCTTCACCTACCTTCCACCCTAGGCCTTTGCCCACTTACCACCCCACCCCCTTACCCACCTATCCCCTCGCCCACTAACCTTACACACTTACCTTCGGTTCGTAGTTTCACTAAGTAGCTTTGAGACCTCTAAATTCTCTACTTACTGAAATAGGGCAGCTAGTGCTGTAAAAGGTGGGTGTGGTTTAGCTTCCCCCAATGATGCTGCGCTACGACAGAAGGGCTCCCAGAACAAGTATGCTCCGCATTTCTGAAGGGGCCTGGTTTGGAAGTCTGGGTGAGAAACGCGGAGCTCCGGTGCGAGGGAAGAAAATAAGAGCAGAGTGGAAATCTGAAGGTGACTGCCACTCCTCAGAAGGTCTGGCCCTGGGTTCCTGAGGCATACAGGAAAGTGGATTGAATGTAGCATCTTGTGGGCTGCATCTTACCTATGTAGGTGGGGGGGGGGGGGGGGGGGGGAGGTGCGAGGAGCCGATTGCCGCCCATGATCAGCTGTGCGCCGCCATTTTACATGCTGCCTGCGTGGGTGGGGGAAGGAGGGAGAGTTGGAGCCTGTGTTCTTTCACATTATACGCGCAAAAGAGCGCAACAATCCCCCTGAGGCACAGAACTGCCTCCGGGAGATTAAGTACATATTGAAACTTTTTAATAAATCAAGAGAAAAATGATTTAAATATGTTCCCTTAGGTGACAGTGTCACATGTGCTAGGACATGTTTGTCAATTTAGCAAAATTTATTGATTGATTTTATTAAACCTTCAGGAAACCTCATCCCGCCTGTGGTGAAGGCCGCTTGGGTTCTTTGCCCGCCCACCAACCATAAGGTTGGACAGGCAGCGGTGTTAATGATAACAACTTCCTTAATGGTCTTAATAGGCTTTTGACAGTCGGCGGGTGTGCAGCCACCTCTGGCGTGCGCTTGCCGAATGTAATATCAGAATGACGTGCAATGATGCAGGGCCGACGTCATCTTGCATCCTTTTGTGTGTTGGCTTTCAGGCCCGCCCCCGCACACTGACGGCGATGTACTGGCCTATGAGTTTTTTCCTTGATCCGAGCAGCTTGAGTTTCTCTGTTGTTAACACACCCCTCATCTTCACAAAATTACTTCTGGCTATCTCTATATATCTTCTAATTTCAGCATTGCATTCATCATCTTCTGAAATCATTTGACCTAAATAGGCAAACCTACCTACTTGTCACACCATCCACTTCAATCTTAACTCTAGTTTCTTTCATGTTTTCCTTCTAACTACCATTGTTTTTGTCTGGTCTATCGTTTGCCTCTATATTTTGAGGAGTCCCTCGATTTGGATCATCATACAATTTAATTATCATCATACAGTGCAAATAGGATCTTTACGGTCTTCCTCAGCAGGCAATAGAAACCTTGGAAAACCTCCCTGCCTCTCTTCCTCACTCTCCACCATTAAAACACACCCAAAAACTTACCTCATTGGCCAAAAACCTACCTCATTGGCTAAAATTCTGGTTACCTATCCAATCATCTCCTTATGTGACTAGCGCCAAGCTTTGGTTGATATCACTTGTGAACATTTTAAAGGATCTATGTAAGTGCACGTTGTTGTTGGCTTAACATCTCATCCAGAAAACTGTGTGCCCAACACTGCAGCACTCCTTCAGTGCTGCACTAAAGCATCAGCATAACTTAGGTTCTGCAGTAAGACATGAACTGTCAACCACTTCCAAGCTCGGTGCCTCCTTTGCATCTTTGGCTCGGGGATTGTTGGAAGGGTTTGGGGGGCTGGGGGCAGTATCCTCTCTGAAAATGTGCTTATGTTAGTCCATTTTATTTCTGGCAGCATCTATAGATCCTCAATGACAAATCAGGATTCTTTTTCACATGTCATCCGGTAATTCCCACCATGTGTGCAATGCACAGCTGGGTTAATTAGGTTTGCAACATTCTCTGCAGTAGACGGGATAGAGCTATTGATTTCATTCGTGGTTCATTGGTTACGCAAACAGCCATTCTTTATTGCTTCTCATTACAAAAGGAGTGTGAGGTGCATTGTGAATAACTTGCAATAAAAAAGTAATCTATTAAATTGGCTGCAAGTTGCAGAGTTTGCAAGTTATTACGAGCAATTTAAAACTCTTCATTTTCCAGCTTCAAAATCCACTGACTGACAAACCATTTGCAGTATGCACAAAGTAAATGAGCGATTCTTTGGAGACAGGGCTTAAAATGGCAGGGGCGGGGGGGGTGGTGTTGCGGTTTGGGGAGATCTATTCCCTTTCAAAAGGTTTCTCACACTAGATTCAGAGAATCATTTCCCTGAGGAACCCTGCTGTTGCCTTTTATGCCTAGCTGCTAATGGATGGCTATGTGCCAGCTCTGAACTTTGCTGCAGATCCATTAGAACCACCCACAAGCCATGTGAACCAGCTGTCCCTTACTCCTACACATCTCCTTTAGGCTGTTTGTGTTCCAAAGGAATAGTGAATATAAAAGGAAGTGAAGAAAAAAGTTGTGCACTACATTATCAATGCCATGGGAATCCACTCCATTATTTTGTGCTGCGTCTTGTGATTCAAACTTTGCTGTTTGTATGCGGTGCTGCTGAAGAGAACCAGCATGCGTTATAGGTATTGTTTCGCTCATTAAATGTCTGATACTTTAAGAGATATCTACATTGAACATAATACGTTGTAGAGTGGAACAATTTAAATTTATAATGCGGAAACAATATTTTAGGAATAAAACAGCTATAAAGGTTCGCTGAATTACGTATTGCTCCTGCGCAATCTAGTTCAGATAAACAGGAGCAGCATGCTTCAAAGATATGTCCATGGAACCATCACTTTGAACATTATTGAGTTTACACTTCAATGCATTACAATTCTGTTCCAATATGCCTCTCACCTACTTGGTTGATATTTGTCAAAATTATGCTTTAGAAAACATACATAGAAAATCCTGTTTCTAATTCTGTTTTTGAACTGAAACGACATTTCAAGAACTTCAGTGCTTTGAAACCTTGTTATACCTACAAGCCTTAAATACCCTTTTCCCATTCGGCATTACTTCATTCTTGAACCTTCATTCCCTGGACTAAACGACTAATCCACGTGGGGAAATCTCACTGCACAAGTGTAACATTTTTTCTTTTGTTTCTGATCCTGGTTCGTCTGGCGTATACAGAATATTTTCATGAGTCAATGTTTAACAGCATCTGCCAAATCTTCCTGGGAAGAATTTTCGGGTCGGTGAGCAGGGGTGGGGCCTGCTCGCCGATGTGTAAAATGATGCGCGGTGACATTGGGCATGCTATCCTGATGTCACTGCATGCGCGCCCACTGAACTGTCAAAGGCCTATTAAGGCCATTAAGAAAGTAATTAAAGTTGTTAAGAATGCTACCTGTCCAAACTTAAGGTTGGCGGGCAGGCCAAGAGCCTAGGCGGCCTTCGCATTTTTCATGAAACATCAGGATGAGGTTTCATGAAGGGTTTATTCATTAAATAGAAAATTTTGAAAAAATTAACAGACATGTCCCAGCTCATGTGACAGTTTCACATGAGGTGACATGTCCTTAATTTTTTTTTTACCTTTCTTCAATGTTTCATAAGTGGAAGTAATCTCCCTGAGGCACAAGATTTTTGCACTCTTTCATGCATATGTGCGAAAGAGCGCCCGCCCCAACTCAGGGAATTCCCCTCCACCCGCTCAATGCCTTAATTGGCCCGCCCACATAAAATGGCGTTGCGGCCCCGATTGGGGCCCCACCTGCCCCTGCACAACCCCCCGACGGGTGGAAATTTCTGCCCCCTGTTGCAGTTCAACAGAGAGCAGCCACTCAGATGCATGTCACCCTTCTTACTTTGTATGGACTGTCAACAATTCACGTCACGCTATCCATGTGTCTAATATGGTATATGAAACTGCTGTGGCTCGATCATGATACTTCTGCTTTGAACCCCAACCTTCACCTTCACCCTTCTCTATTGCCAGCTGATTCACTTGGGTTTCAATTTTGCTGCACATTATAAGATGATGTTTGGAGGTGACATAAATTGAAAGGAACCATATGAGATCCTAAAATAAACTTTATTGATATCTAAGGATGAATGGTTGTGTTATTGCCATTAATACCTTCATTTGTTTGCTCTGTTTCACACTTGTGTTTTGCATCTATCCGCTGAATTGTCAGAATTCAGAATTATTCATGTTTAAGAGAAAAAATTCCATGATGCTCCACCACTCAAGAGCATTCAATTCCTATTCCAAGACCCAAGCTTTGATGGTCAGTCATACTCCGCTCAATTTCGTTAGACAGGTACTATGCACTGAGCAGTAAAACTGGTCAGACAACCCCCAAATGGCACCTTTTGGGTTTCCAATTGATGGAAGGCATTTTGTTGCCAGGCTTTCAAACTCCTCTGAGCTCCTTGGAAAAGTCCAGAACTACTCCCCTCTGTCTCCAAACTCTGTTCCTTGCCTATGGACCCGTCCCTATCCTTGACAACAGTCAGCAATTAAGCCGATCTGTTTGCAACTTTGGTGTTACATTTGATTCTAAGATGAGCTTCTGACCTCATATTCATATCATCGAAGATCACCTGTTTCCACCTTCACAACATCACCCTTAACTCAGCTCATCTGCTGCTGAAACCTGCATCTATGACTTGGTTATCTCTAGACTCGACTCTTCCAATGCACTGTTGGCTAATCTCCCACATTCTACCCTCTGTAAACTTAAGGTCATCCAAAAATTCTCCTCCTGTGCCTTAATTCACAGTAAGTCCAGTTCCCCTATCATCTTTGTGCTCTCTGACCTACATTAGCTCCTGGTCAAGCAACATCTTGACTTTAAAATTCTCATCATTGCTTTCAAATCTCTCCAATGGACTTGCTCTTCCCTATCTCTGTAATCTCCTCCAGCCCTGCAACCCTCTGAGATCTCTGCGCTCCTCTAATGCTGGCCTCTTGTGTATTCTCAATTATAATTGCTCCACCATTGGTCGCTATGTTTTCAGTTGCATGGGCCCTACGCTCTGGAATTCCCTCCCTGCACCTCTCCGCCTCTTTACCTCACTTTCCTCCTTTAAGACATTCCTTAAAACTTACCTCTTTGGGCTTTTGGTTATTTAACCTAATATCCCCTTCTGTGGCTCAGTGTTATATGCTGTTTGATAATGCTGCTATAAAATTCCTTGGGTTTCATTATGTTCAAGGTGCTACATAAGTTGTTCTCGTTAACTCCGACAACTTTTCTGAACACCTCCAACAAAACTGAATACAGTTCTTCCACTAACTCTGCAGCAGCAAAAGCAAGTCACAGCTCACCTGAAAGTCCCATGCTGTAGATCCATAAAACCACACCCAAGCCCTGTGAAGCAACTGTGCCTTACTCCTTCCTACACATCTCCTCTAGCCTCTCTTCCAATGGAATATTGAATATAAAAGGGGGAAGATGGTGAGGAATAAAAAAGTTTAAATAGCTCTAGTGGGGATCCCTCGTACAGCTGAACACAGTTTGTCCATGTGTGCTTAGAAGGGGGCATAAACAGGGGATGTGAAGTCCAAGATCGCAGATGGGGGGAACCCTCTCTCTCCAGCAGCACTGACTCGCCCTATCTCAAAGTTCTTCTTGTCCCCATTTTCATTTTACTCTTCGTCTCATCCTACACCTTACTTGAAACTTTTTCTCTTCTTTTCAGGTGTTAAGGAACGTAAGCTCGTTGGAGCTTAATACTAACGCTCATCTGGGACCCTCCACTCCTTCCGGTCCCCCTGACCCCATCCCTTCTTCTAATCCTAGCCCTTGCCATATATTCACAATGCCCTCTGAATGCTTCCCCTCTCTAATTCTGAATATTCTGTACTCAGCAAAAGACAGAATTTCATCCCCTTATGCCCTCACCTCAATGAATTTCAGGCTCGACATGATGCTGAACTCTTCTTCCATTGCCTTAGTCTCCATGCTCACTTCTTAGAGCAGGCATCCTTCTCCTGTTCAACGGATCCTTTCACCCACCTCCAGTATTCTCCCTCTACCTGGACTCCTCCCTCTATCCTCTTTCCAGCTCTTCATCTTTTCATTGAGAACTATCGGCATGACATCAGTCGTCTTAATTTCTCTGCTCCTCTCACCCACTCCAACTTGTCTCCATCTGAACTTGCTGCACTCCATTCTCTCAGGTTATCAAACCTGCCGACAAGGGTGGTGCTGTTGTTGTCTGGTTAACTGATCTCTACCTCGCAGAGGCTGAGCGCCAACTCTCAGACACTTCTTCCTATCTCCCCCAGACCATGACCCCACCACTGAACATCAAGCCATTGTTTCCAGGACTGTCACTGACCTTATCTCCTCTGGAGATCTTGCCTCCACAGCCTCCAATCTCATAGTCTCTGAAACCCTCACAGCCCACTTCAACTCCTTCCCAAAATCCCCAAACAGGACTGTCCCAGTAGACCAGTTGTGTCAGCCTGTTCCTGCCCCATGGAACTAATTTCTTCCTATGTTGAGTCCATTCTCTCTGCCTGTGTCCAGTCTCTTCCCATCTACATCCGCAATTCCTCTGATGCCTTATGTCATATCAACAATTTCCAGTTTCCTAGCCCTAACCGCCTCCTGTTCACCATGGACGTCAAATCCCCCTACAGCTCCATCCCCCACCAGGATGGTCTGAGGCTTCTCCACTTCTTCCTTGAACAGAGGCCCGAACAATCTCCATCCACCATCACTCTCCTCCATCTGGCTGAACTTGTTCTCACACTGAACAATTTATCCTTAAATTTGTTTCACTTCCTTCAAATAAAAGGTATGGCTATGGGTACACACATGGGCCCCAGTATGCCTGTCTCTTTATGGGCTATGTGGAACATTCCTTGTTCCAGTCCTACTCAGGCCACCTCCCACAACTCTTTTTTTGGTACATCGATGACTGTATCGGTGCTGCTTCATGCACTTGTCTGGACCTGGAAAAATTTATCAATTTTACTTCCACTTTCCACCCCTCCATCACCTTCACATGGTCCATTTCTGACACCTCCCTTCCCTTCCTTGACCTCTCTGTCTCCATTTCTGGTGATAGACTGTCTACCAATATTCATTACAAGCCCACCAACTCCACAGCTATCTCAACTACAGTTCCTCAAACCCTGCTTTCTGTAAGGACTCCATTCCATTCTCCCTGTTCTTTCGCCTCTGTCACATCTGTTCCAATCATGACACCTTCCAAAACGGCGCATATGACACGTCTTCCTTTTTCCTTAACTGAGGGTTCCCTTGCACTTTGGTTGACAGGGCCCTCAACATTCTACGACTCCCACAACTCCGCCCTCATACCTTTCGCTCCTTCCCAGAACCATGATAGGGTCCCCCTTGTCCTCACTTTTCACCCCACCAGCCTCTGCGTCCAAAGCAGCATCCTGTGCCAGTTCTGCCTACTCCAGCATGATGCCACCGCCAAACACATCTTCCCCTCACCACCCACCCCCACACCCTGTCAGCATTCCATGGAGGCCATTACCTCTGTGACACCCTGGTCCACTCCTCCATCACCGCCAATTCCCCATTCCCTTCCCATGGCACCTTCCCATGCAATCGCAGAAGGTGCAACACCTGCCCCTTTACCTCCAAGGATGCTTCACCTGCATTTCCTTCAATTTGGTCTGCTGCATTCACAGCTCCCAATCTGGCCTCCTCTACACTGGGGAGACTAAATGCAGGCTAGGTGACCGCTTTGCGGAACACCTTTGCTCAGTCTGCAAGCATGACCCAGACCTTCTTTTTGCTTGCCCTTTCAACACACCATCCTGCTCTCACACTCACATGTTCATCCTTGGCCTACTACAATGCTCCAGTGAAGCCCAACGCAAACTGGAAAAATAACACCGTATCTTCCAATTAGCCACTTTACAGCCTTCCAGACTTAACATTGAGTTCAACAACGTGAGACCATGAATTCTCTTCTCCATCTTTACCACTTCTTTAATCCATTTTAAATTTTTTATTTATTTATTCATTCATTTAAAAACATTTTTTTTACCTTTTTCCCCAACCCCTTTCCACCTCCAACAGGGTCAGCTATCAATTGTTTTTATGTTATGCTTTCACAGTGCCTTGACCCTTGTTCTGCTATTAACACATTCTGCTATCTTATGTTTATGCCATCATCAGCAGCTTCTTTAGTCTTTAACACTACCATTAACACTCCCTTTGTCTTGTGTCCATGACATCTTTGTCAATCTGTCCTGAGCTCCCACGTATCCCTGACCTTCTATCTTGCTCCACCTGCTCCACCCCCTCTTAAACAGTATAAAATCCATCACATTTTTACTTCTCTTTATCTCTGAAGAGGACTCTTAAGGACTCGAAACATTAACTCTGTTTTTCTCTCCACAGATGCTGCCAGACCTGTTGAATTTTTCTAGCATTTTCTGTTTTTACTTTGGAACCAACTGACTGTTAGGCACTGAGTGATATGATGCATGCCACGCTGCATGCTTCTGGTGCATGTGCAGCAGCCCTCCACAGTGGCCCCACAATATAGCACACTGTCCGAGTCACACTGGACCTCGCCAACGGTGGTTCACCATCTCTGGGCTTCTGTAGCACCAACATTAAAGGCACAGTGGAGCCAAATTTTGCAGCATAAATCACAGAATCACAGTGCAGAAGAGGCCCTTCGGCCCATCGAGTCTGTGCCGACATGTGAGAAACACCTGACCTACCTACCTAATCCCATTTACCAGCACTTGGCCGATAGCCTTGAATGTTATGACATGCCAAGTGCTCATCCAGGTTCTTTTTAAAGGATGTGAGGCAACCTGCCTCCAACATTCTCCCAGGCAGCGCATTCCAGACCGTCAGCACCCTCTGGGTAAAAAAGTTTTTCCTCACATCCCCCCTAAACCTCCTGCCCCTCACCTTGAACTTATGCCCCCTTGTGACTGACCTTTCAACTAAGGGGAACAACTGCTCCCTATCCACCTGTCCATGCCCTCATAATCTTGGACACCTCGATCAGGTCGCCCTTCAGTCTTCTCTGCTCCAACGAAAACAACCCAAGTCTATCCAACCTCTCTTCATAACTTAAATGTTTAATCCCAGGCAACATCCTGGCGAATCTCCTCTGCAACCCCTCCAGTGCAATCACATCCTTCCTATAATGTGGCGACCGGAACTGCACAGTACTCCAGCTGTGGCCTCACCAAGGTTCTATACAACTCCAACATGACCTCCCTATTTTTGTAATCTATGCCTCGATTGATAAAGGCAAGTGTCCCATATGCCTTTTTCACCACCCCACTAACATGCCCCTCCACTTTCAGAGATCTATGGACACACATGCCAAGGTCCCTTTGTTCCTCAGAACTTCCTAGCGCCATGCCGTTCATTAAATACTTCCTTGTCAAATTATTCAAGTTATTATATAAATGTTTTACATCAATGGACTAAAAACTTCAATTGAGACAATTGTTAGAATAATGCCATGAGTTTTTTTTTCTGTCCATTGAGAGGGTCTCATTTTAACATCTCACACAAAAGACAGCACCTCCACCAATGCAGTACTCCCTCAGAACTGCCTAGTAGAATCAGCCTAGATTTTTGTGCTCAAGTAGCTAGAGTGGGACCTTCAATCTTCTGACTTCAGAAGTATGAGTGCTACCAACTTTTACTCACTACCACAGGGAGTGGTTGGAGTGAATTGTATAGATGCATTTAAGGGGAAGCTGGACAAGCTCGAGCAGAGCAAAAATGCTATCATGGGCAGGATGGGCCAAATATGTAATTCTATGCAATTATTAAAGGTCAGCTGTAATTAACTTCAGTCATGGAAGATAAATTGGATACCCCCCAATAAAGGTGCAGGGATCACAATGCATGCGACCCGGCTCACTTCACTACAGGCAGGAAGCCAACTTCATAATGCCTGTTCATTTCTAGATTGCTATGTGCAGTTAGCGCTCCTCACACTAGTCACTGATTCCACGCGTCAGCTTGGGATTCAATAGGATGAGTGCCTCACACTATCTAAAGCTAGCCTGCATTGCTTAAAGAGGAAGTGCATTGTGTTTCCTTTTCATTCTTTGATGGGATGTGGGCGTCGCTGACAAGGCCATCATTTGTTGGCGTCTGGAGGTGCTGAGATTATTCTGAATATTGTACTGTGGAAGAATCACCAATAGCTGACCATGGGAAATGTGACCACCAAGTTTTCAGGCATTGTGCTGGAGTTCTTGGTGGGAGAACTGGAAAGAAAAAGGGATGTCCTGTATTCTCAGGGGGACTTGGCTGGAGGTCCTCCATACTTTTACTCAGATGGCAGCAGAAAGAAATAATGGTGGAGGTCATTGCCAACAGCATATCTCCAAGGGCCTGTTGCAATGCAGGAAGAAATGTAATGATCTTACACAAGTTGTCAAGGTGAGTTCATTTTTAAATAGCACACCCCAGCCTGATCCACTGCTCAAGTCACTTAATCCCCATCACTCACTTTTCAACAACCTCTATCACTCAGTACTCAGCCCTAAGATTCATATGCTTCACCCTATCCTCATACCTTACTCTTAGCATCGTTGGAGTCCTTGTACCTACTCACACAGCTTGCACACACTGGCGGCTATTTTAACCATGGCGGACATCACCCAAACGTATCATAGGACACTCACTGACACACTTCCTTCTTTCTTGCAGGAGGAGGTGGTGCACAACAGCAGGCAGCAGCAAAGAACTGGAGGTGGACAAATGCGCCTGAATGTTTTAACGCCACCGTGGAAAGAGGCAACATTGAGGGTGTGGCCACTGCAGAGCTGGAGGGGTTGATGATGAAAGCAGTTGCACACCTAATCCTCCTTCTCTCATCCCATCATCTCTTCTGAAATATAAACTGCCATTGGAGTAGGCACACATTTCTTACTTCATCCTTTCCCCTTTGTTTTCGTTTCAGATATTCAGGAACATAAAGCTGTCCAGTCAGCCAGTCAATGGAGGGAGAGGGAGAAGGCAGTGAGGATGAACGGATACAATCACCCGACCTTAGACTCGCAGCCACCAGCTCACATACTGACACTGTACATATTTAAGAGGTGAGGATAGTGAAAGCTGGTGAGACACAAGGCACAAGTGTGCAGGAACCAGGACGAGGGAAAATATAATGCAGATTCTGGGTCTGGGGAGGATGAGATGTTGTTTACATCTCCCGCATCAGCCTGGAAGGAGATAAATACTTAAAAGTTAAGAGCCATTGTCAACTTGACAACTGCAGACAATGGTGTCCTCGCCCTGCTTTGAGGTTGGAGTTGTGGCTGTGGTAGTTTGTTAGATTTCAGCCAGAAACCCTTGGTGAATACCTCAATTGTTGGTCATTGCTGGAGTTCTGTTGGATCCAGTGCCCTTAGATTGTTGGGACTAAAGGATCCGGGCTGCAAGATTGTATAGGGGTGACCGAGTTGGTACAAAGACAGGGAACATCAGGAGATTGTTATTGGAATAAACAGATGCTGTTTATTTGCAAACTAAACTCTGCAGCTACACTTGTGTGCTCACAACATAAAAAACTCTCCCTACGCGCATCAGTGACTAACTTAAGACTCTCCCACGGAGACGTAGCCCACGCTACTCTGCTATTGGGTATCAAGATCATGTGGCTTGACATTACAATATTTGTCTTAAAAGGATATTATGAATCAGGTTATCACATCCCTCCCCCTTTACTGAAAAATACATTTTATAATTTTTCAATATATCAGTTTATTTACACAGATCAATTATTTACAATATCAGTCTCTCTGGGGGTTACCGTATGCATGTAGAACATCTCAGCTCTACAGCTTCTGAAGTTTGCTTTGGAGTCTCCCTCACTAAAGTTGTCTGAGTTTCAAGCTCTACAGCAGGTACCTGTAAATTTGTTTCTTTGACTCTTTCAGGTACCATCGGTCCTTCAAATACATTTGTACTTGGCTGAGTTCTTTCAACAGGAAATGTTGATTCAGTCCTGAACACTTCTGGATATTTGGTTTCTCCTCTTCGTATGTGATCCACATGTCTCCTTATTATTCAGCCTCTGACTTTCACGTAGTAGGAAAGCGGTCTCATTATAACACTTATTTCACCGAACAACCATGCTGGTTCTTCTCTAAAATTTTTCACAAATCCCTCCACTCCTACATTAAATGACTGTGACAATCATGCCCCATTTTCTGATTTTCCCACCTCCCTTCTACCTACCCCCACAAGTTTGGCATAATTAGGCTCAGTCTCGACTGGAGACGGCGCTTCGTCAACAATTCCACAGGTGTGACACCTGTTGTTGAATGAGGGGGTTATATAATGGAAAAGAAAATGTGCTAATTTAATCCATATTGAATCTCCAGATAATTTCTCCATACCAGATTTGAATGTCTGAACTGCTCTCTCGGTGAGTCTGTTTGAAGGATGGTATGGAGATATTTTCACATGAACAGTACCATTGAGGCCTGTAAATTGGTTAAATTCAGCACTTGTGAATACCGTACCATTATCTGATACTGGGTAATCCATTTATAGCGAAGCTTTGTCGTAGCTTGTCTATTGTCGCTGAAGATGTGGGTAACCTCACTTCATATATGTCCATCCATTTTGAATGGGCATCTATAATAAGCAGAAACATTGTTCCCATAAAAGGTCTCACATAGTTGACGTGTACTCGTACCCATGGCCTTATTGGCCACTCCCAGGGGTGTAACAGAGCTGTTGCAGGTAATTTTTGCACTTGTCGACACTGCATACAACTTCTCACTAAGTTTTCTATTTCTCCATCCATTCCCAGCCACCACATATTGTTATGTGCTATTGCCTTCATTTTGGAAGTTCTGGGATGTGCACTCTGAAGTTCAGATAAAAACGGCTTTCATCCTTATGGAGGAACAATCACTCGAGTTCCCCACAATAAAACACCTTCTTGGCTGGTCATCTCGTATCTTCTCTGGAAATACGGTTTCATTTCATCAGACTCTTGTGTTCGTGACCAACCGTAAAAAACTTGATTTCTCACTTTGGATAAGACTGGGTCTCAGTTTGTCCAATCTTTAATTTGTTCAGCACATATCGGTGATGAGTCCAGGAAGTTCAACAACAAGACAAATTCCTGAGGAATTGGGACATCCTCACCTTTTACTTGCAAGGGAAATGACTGAGTGCACTTGCATTTGCAATTTGACTTCGGGGTCTATGAATAAAAGTGTACTTATATGCTGCTAAGATCAATGCCCGCCTTTGTATTCTTGCCGAGGCCATAGGGAATATAGCGTTGTCTTCACCGTATAGTTCTAATAACGGCTTGCGGTCTGTTATGATAGTGAAATGATGACCATGCACAAATTGATGAAACCTTTTAACACCGAAAATGACTGCTAGGCCTTCTTTTTCAATTTGTGAATACTTTTTCTCTGCAGTACTGAGTGTTCTTGACATATGTCCTATAGGTTGTTCTGATCCATCATCATTCCTTCGATGGGAAAGCACTGCTCCAACTCCATAAGGTGATGCATCGTATATTAATATCAACTCTCTCTTTGGGTAAAAATGCACTAGCAGTGCAGAAGATTGTAGCAACTTTTTAACTTCTGTGAAAGCTTCTTTTTGTGATGTTTGCCATGACCATCTCTCGTTTTTCTTGAGCAAGTAATACAGTGGTGCCAGTGCTGTCGAAAAATTAGGCAGAAAGCGTCCTTAGTAATTGATCATCCCCAAGAATGATTTCAGTTCGGATGTATTCCTTGGCGCTGGGACTTCTTTAATGGCTTTCACTTTGTCTTCAAATGTATGTAGGCCTTGTGAATCTACCTTGTGACCTAGGTAAGTTTCATCTTTTTGCCTGAAATGTGCACTTTTCCTTTTTCAATCTCACTCTAACCTGTGCAAAACATTTCAGAGCTTCTTCCAAGTTTCTGAAATGTTCCTGTTCAGTGAATTCAGTCACAAGAACGTCATCCAAATAAACTACTACGTGAGGCAATCCTTGTAATAAATTTTCAATGGTCCTTTGGAATGTGGCGCAAGCAGAAGATACACCAAATGGTAATCGGTTGTATTGATATAATCCCTTGTGTGTATTTATAGTGACAAGCTTCTGGATGCCTTTTCTAATTCCAATTGCTGGTAGGCATGACTCATATCTAACTTCATGGAAGCCTTTCGACCTGTCAGTTTAGCATACAAATCTTCAATTTTAGGTTTGGGTGTCAATCCAATTTTTCCACTTTGTTAACTGTTAATTTGTAGTCCCCACATATTCTAATTCTTCGAACAGGTTTGAGAACAGGTACAATTGGTGCTGCTCACTCTGAAAATTGTATTGGTTGTATCATTCCTAATTTTTCTAATCTGTCCAGTTTGGCATCTGCTTTATCCTGCATTGCATAAGGTAATGGTCTGACCTTCATGAATCTTGGTGTTGCCTTTGGATCTATGTGAAATTTTCCTTGTGGCCCCTCAATTTTTCCAAATTCTTCCTTGAAAACTGAGGCATATTTTTGCAATAGCTGTGATAAACCATTAGTTCTCAGTTGGAAGATTTAAGTCCATTCCAATTTAATTTCTTTCCTCCAAGGAGACTAGGTCCCTCACTGCTACTACCATCAAGAGCGATCTCTCTGTTTGATCTCCATAATGTACTGTGACTTTAAATACACCCTTGACTTGTATGTCTTCTGTGTATGTTATTAATTTTTCATCAGTTTCTTCTTGTTATGTTCCTTCTATCACAGAATCATAGAATCACAAAGTGCAGAAGAGGTCCTTCGGCCCATCGAGTCTGCACCGACAGAGTCGCTTTGCTCAGCAAACATGGTTGCATGCCTACCTACTGATCAGTGAGTTGGTAATCAAAATGATGTACACAAAGAGACCATTGTAAAATAAAGCACATGCTATTTATTCACATAAGTAACAGAGCACTAACACAATGTGTGCTTCTCAAACCAAAGCCCATTCTCAAACTACAGATTAACAATGTAGCCCGTATTACACAGCAATTGGGTACTACAATCACCTGGTCAATCTGCTCACATTCTCTTAAAGGTGTATTGTACCTCAGACTACCACATCCCTCCCCCTTTACTCGAAAGTGCAATTTACAATCTTACAATATATCAACTATTTACATGAACACACAATTTACAAATTCAGTCTCTCTGGAGGCTTCTTCAAATGTGTTGAATGTCATAGTTCCACAACTTCAGATGGTTTATCCAAGGCCTCCCTCTCAGGGGTCATGTGTCCACTAGGCTCTCCAGTAGGAATCTGTAAGTTTGCTCCGTTGACACTCTCAGGCTCAACGATCCTACAGGTACTTCCAAACCAAAGGGAGTTCCTGCCACATGTTCTGTAGACTTATTGCATCCTCTCTTGTAGATCTGTTTCCCTTTCCCTGAGGAGATCTACTCATTATCCGGCCTTCTGTCTCCTAATTATCCAACCTTTGATCGACATGTGATAGGAAAGAGGTCCTGTCACTACACTAACTTCACCTAACAGCTATTTGGACCCATCTCCAAAGTTCTTTGCAAAAATTGTGTCTCCAACAGTGAAGTTTATTTCACGACTGTGATAACTGTGTTCATTTTTCTGGGGCTCCTGACTTCTCTCTACCCTCCCCTCTAAATTCAGCCTAATGAGACTCAAATGTGCCTGGATAGTTCTCATCATCAATAACACTATGGAGGCAATCCTGTGGTCATGTGTGGCATAGTCCTAAAGTTTAATAGGAAGTGTGATAATCTAGTTACAATAGAGTCTCCATCCAGTTTTTTTCATTTCGGACTTGAAGGTCTGGACCACCCTCTCAGCCAACCCATTAGATGCAGGGTGGTATGGCAAGGTCTTAAAATGTGTTAGGCCATTGAGCCTTACAAATCTTTGGAATTCCACACTGGTGAATGCCGTTCCATTATCAGACACTATCATTTCCGGTAACCCATATATCCCAAAACTCTGATGCGATCTGTCTCTGGTGGCGGCAGATGTGAGTGATCTTACTTCATATACATTCATCCACTTTAAGTGAGTGTCTATGATCAAGAGGAACATTGTGCCCACATTTGGATGCATGCAGAAGCAATTGAGGGTATTGCCTTATTTTCCCCACACAAGCCTAGTAGTGGCTTGTTGTCGGATACAATGGTAAAGTGGAGACCATGGATGTATTGGTGGAACTTCTTAAGGCCAAATACAATGGATAAGCCTTCTTTCTCTATTTGTGAGTATCTTCATTCTGCAACACAGAGTGTTCTTGAAACATAACCAATGGGCCACTCGGAGCCATCCACTATCCAGTGGGAGAATCCATAAGGGGATGCATCGCAGGTCAAAATTAATTATTTCTTGGTGTCAAAATGTACCATTGGGGCTGATGAACCTAGCAACTGCTTTACCTTGGTAAACGGCTCTTATTGCGGAGCTTGCCAAATCCATCTGTGGTTTTTCTTGAGCAAACAGTACAATGGAGCCAGTACAGTTGACAAGTTTGGAAGAAAACATTAATCATTCCCAAGAAGAACTTGAGTTCTGTGGCATTTTTCAGTGTTGGCGCTTCACGAACAGCTCTCACCTTTTCTTCCACTGGGCGAAGGCCCTGTGAATCGACCCTATGGCCCAGGTAAACCACTCCTTTTAGTTGGAAGATACATTTTCCTCTTTTCAAATGTAATCCTGCTTGTGAGAAATGTTTCAACATGTCTTCCAGGTTAGCCAGGTATTCTTCAGCAGCTAGTCCTGTTAAAAGGAGATCATTGAGATAAACCATAACATGGGGCATCCCTTGAAGTAAATTTTCCATAGTCCGTTGGAAAATGGCACATGCCGATGAGATTCCATAGGGTAACCAGGTATACTGATATAAACCCATATTTGTGTTGACAGTCACAAAGTCCCGAGAGGCCTTTTCTAGTTCGATGTGCTCGTAAGCGTGACTCATGTTGAGCTTCGTATATGGGGTTCCCCTGCCCCTTTGGTGTACAATTCATCAATTTTTGGTACAGAATGTCTGTCAAATCTAGCCACTTTGTTAACGGTCAACTTGTAATCCCCGCATATTTGGACACTCTGCTCAGGCTTAAGTACTGGAACTATGGGCGCTGCCCATTCAGAAAATTGTACGTGTTGTAAGATTCCCAATCTTTCCAGCCTCTCTAATTCAACATCAATTTTTTCTCACAACGCAAAGAGTACTGGCCTCACCTTCATGGATTTGGGGGTTGCCTCAGGATCCACGTGGATTTTAGCTTGCAGCACCTGAATCTTTCCAAGCTCCTTCTGAAAATGGAGGCATAATTCTGTAATAATGCTTGCAGATCTTTCATTCTCAGTTGAAAGATCTTGGTCCACTCCAACTTTATTTCCTTAAGCCAGTTCTGACCAAGTAGACTTGGACCCTTCCCTGCTACCATTATTAAGGGTAGATTCACAGACTGATTTCTATACTGTACTGTAACCTTGCATATACCTCTTACTCTTTTGTCTTCCCCAGTTTATGTCTTTAATTTAGTGTCCAAATTTTCTAGATTTATTAGGTGATCTCCTCTATTCAGATCTTTGAACGCATGCTCCTCTATAACTGTTGTGGACGCCCCTGTATCCACCTCCATTCGCATGAGTTTCTCATTGACTTTCACTGTCACGTAGGTTGGGTCTGTTTTACCCATTTTTAAACTGTATAATAAGTAAATATCTGACTCTGTTTCTTCTGGTTCCTCTATTATGTGAATTTCACAATTTCTACCTTTTTGCTTGAAGGTTTGTCTCAGTCTGTCTTTACAATATCTTATAATGTGTCCATTACAATGGCAGAAGAAACATTCAATTCTTTAAAATTGCTGTTCATTTGCAGGCTGTCTGGTTCCATTTCTGCCATTATTATTGCAGGTTTTCTCTGTTAAACCAATGCTTTTTACTGGCCTGTTGGTGGTGGCTGTTTCGCGCCTTTCCACAGAGCCTTGCGCTTTTGCTCCATTTCTAACTGGGACTTCCCTCCCGGTGTGCAGAATGGTGCCATTTTATGCGCCCTTGTGCTTCTGAATCCCTGACTGCACTCTCCATTGCGAGTGCCAACTCCAGAGCCTTGCTGAATTCTAAATTCATTTCTGACAACATCCTTTTTTGAATGGCATCTTCATTAATCCCACATACTAATTGGTCTCTTAACATATCATTAATTGGTGTCCCGAACTCACAATGCTCTGTCATTTGTATTAAGGTTGCTACAAAGCAAGCAACTGTCTCTCCAAGGGCGCGACACCTCAAATTAAATTTAAAATGCTACATTGTTACCGAAGGTTTCAGCTGAAAGTGGCTTTTCACAAGGTTTACTAACTCATCAAAGTTCTTTGAATTGGGGGCTTTGGGTGCTGTTAGACTATAAATTAGGCCGTACGTTTTACTGCCACGTATCTATCAAAGGATCGCCCGTCTCTTCTCCTCCCCAATGTGTTGTTAGCCAAAAAAGGAGAATGCAAGGTGTTTAATATAATGTGACCAGTCATTGGTGGTCTGATCAAATGGTTCAATACGGCCAAACTGTGGCATACTGGAGGGAGACAACTCCAATGATTATGATGAAGGCTGTACTTACAAGCACCTGCAAGGTACAGCTGATTTACTTCAATGTAATTCCTGCAGCTTTCCATGGAGTCGGCGACTGGCGTTTTGGTGGCATTTTGCCTCGTCACCAGTTATTATGTTCCTTCTATCGGGTCACTTTACTCAGCGAACATGGTTGTATGGCTACCTACTGATGAGTGAGTTGGTAATCAAAACGATGTAGACGAAGAGACTGTTGTAAAATGAAGCACATACTGTTTATTCACATAAGTAATGAAGCACTAACACATGTGTGCTTCTCAAACCAAAACCCATTCTAAACTACTGATTAAAAATGTAGTCTGCATTACACAGCCATTGGGTATTACAATCACGTGGTCAATCTGCTCACATTCTCTTAAAGGTGTATTGCGCCTCAGGTTACCACACTTCTAAATTCAGCTTATGTTCTCCATGATTCAGGAATTTGAAAGCATGCTCACCAATATCCACCTCTAGTCTGATAGGCTTCTCCTTCACACTCATGGTTACATAGACAGGTCCCGTTCTTCCTACCTTTAAATTATATAGTGAATAGATATCAGCATCTATTATTTCAGGCTTTTCAACACTGTTTATTGCATGGAGGTTTTGCTTTTGTCTGGAAGTCTACAATTCTGTCTTTACAATGTCTCATGAGGTGTCCATTACAATGGCAGAAGAAACATTCGATCTTCTTAAACTGGTATTCAGTCCAGGGTTGTCTGCTTCCACCTCTGTCACTATTATGCCATGTTTTTGCTGCTGAGTTATCCCTGGCTAGCAATGGCTGCTTCCCGCTTCGGAACAAAGCTCTGCACTTTCGTGCTCTTTTTGGTTGAGGCTCCCTGCCCAACATGGAGGATGGTGCCATTTTGCGCTCCTCGAATGGCTTCTGAGTCTTGCACTGAAGCTCCCATTGCCAGAGCAATTTTCAATGCCTTCTAAAAATCTAGATTTGTTTCAGCAAGTAATCTCTTCTGAATAGCATTTTCATTTATTCCGCACACCAAACGATCTTTAAGCATATCATTGATGTACCAAACTCGCAATATTCAGTTAATTGCTTCAGACTTGCCATATAACAAGCAACTGTCTCCCCCACAGCTCTATTTCTTGGGATAAATTTAAACTGCTGCATCGTCACCAACAGCTTGGGCTGATAACAATTCTTTACGAGGTTCACTAAATCACCAAAACTTTTCGAGTCTGAAGCACTGGGCGCCAACAAGTTCCAAATTATTCCGTATGTCTTACTCCCACACATGGACAGAAGGATCTGGCACCTCTTCTCCTCCCCCGCAATGTCGTTTGACTGGAACAAGAACATGAGTCGTTCAACATAGTGAGACCAGCTGTCCAAGGTTGGATTGAAAGGCTCCACTCTCCCAAATTGCGGCATGATCTGTGGGGATCACTTTCACGCTCAGGAGGAAATTTTCTTTTACTTATGACTACCATGTGAGCTACGGTCCGATTTCAGTTCTTCTGAATTCCTTCTTTCTTGCTTCCTACTTCATTTTTTCTGCACTTCTTTGTGCTTTTATTTTCATCACCAATTTGTTGGATCCAGTGCCCTTAGATTGTCGGGGCTAAAGGATCCGGGTTGCATGAGTGTACAGGGGTGACTGAGTTGGTACAGAGAAAATCAGTAGATTGTTGTTCGAATAAACGCATGCTGTTCAGTTACAAACTAATCTCTGCAGCTACACTTGTGTGCTCACAACATAAAGCTCTGTCTTCACTCATCAGTGACTAACTCAAGACTCTCCCACAGAGAGGTACCCATGCTACTCTGCTATTGGGTATTAAGATCATGTGGCCTTACATTACAATACTTGTCTTAAAGGTATATGAAATATTGAGTTACTAAAAGTTCAGTTCAGACAATTGTTTCCTTAACGCCCTTTGTGGATATGACCCCCTCCTCCTCTCTCTTCTAGCAGCTTGACCTCTATTCATTCTCCCAAACATGTTGAAAGCTAAAAGGAAGGTCTAGTAGGCCGTCCATGTTTGTAAGTAACTGGTTGATGCACAAACATTTAAGTCATCAAAGAAGTACTTCAGCTCCAGTTAGACCACTCCCTATAGACTATTAAATCTAAAATATGGAAAAACATCCTGAATACATAGAACTATAGCAACATTCAGAAGAAATAATGCTGTGCTAACCTGCAAGTAGTTAATGGTTCCTTTTAACTGTACTGTTGGAGGTGGATAGGGACCCTCATGCCATTTAATGTTCCAGTTGTGTCAGATTAAGAGAGGGGGTAGCTAGCATATGGAATCCCAAAACAATAGTTCTGGCATCAAATCAGAGTGTCATGATCTACCTGTTCAGCTTGCTGCTGGAGGTTATTAGGTTTGTGTGTGCAGTGATGGCGACCGGCACACTTCCTGTTGAAAGTTTGTAATTGTCTCATGGACATTATTTTCATCATTAAGGTGCTCTGTAGCGCCCAAATAAATGGATGACAAAATGCCTAATTTTGCCCTCCACAAATTATACATTTTTAAAATTCATTTGTGGAATGTGGGTATTGCTGACAAGGCCAGGATTTATTGCCCATCTGCAATTGGACGATTTTAAAAAAAGCCACAAGTGCATGGGCTTCGGGGATTGGATTGCCAGTGCTTGTGTTGGGGGCTGTATGCAGCCTTAAGGTCTCAGATAGGAAGGCCTCTGCTTTAGAGCTCCTGTCAGCTTTGTTCAAATCTTCACTTGGCAATTCCGCTTCTTTGGGTAAACTTTTTGTTTAGATTGGATAACCATCTGTGACAGTGTGACAATTACCTCAGTTGGCAAATCACTTTCTAATGTCAATGTGCTACATGTGAAAAAAATAAAAGCTGAAACAAAAGTGGAAAATATGTCAAACCTCCACATCCTGCTTGATGGGTTGAAGGATGCTCCTTGCTAGGAACGAGCAGTGAGTTAGTTTATCATACATCAGTTACCCGCGAGGCATCCCAAGTATCATAATGTTAACCTGCGAATGATTAGAAGTCACTGGCGAGAGGCCAGCTCATTTTATTTCTATTTATTTCATTATGCAGAATAGCACCATTCGGTTATATGTGTCGTCTATCATTAATGTGGATGCAAGTTGGATATGCCTATGTAAGATAACTATAAAGCATGCAGACAGTGAAGATGATACATTTTATTCAGCTGATGGATTGCTTCACAAACTTTCTGGAACATGTTAGTATTTCATCTATTTCAATAAACTGGAGTATCAATCTTGACATATAATAGGATATAGTTGCAGAGATCCCATTTACACTACATCACTCGTGCATGCTCTTTCCTGCGATTCCGCACATGTTGCCATGGGGAGGCACTGAGTCGAGGTCAAATGTTTCCCAGATCTTGTCCAACTCACTTTGTGGGCGACACTGTTGGAAATCTGGGAAATCTTGGGCCCTCTCAGCTACAGCTGGCTGTATGGCACAAAGATGCTGAGGGGATGGAAGAGAGAGAAGTATCTCACAAAGAGAGAATCTGTATCTGATTTGAAAGAACAGACAAATGGTTCAGGACCACTAATGGGACAAGAGCTCTAATCGTCAAAAAAGTAGAACAGGTAATACTCAAAGAAATAAGGGACAGGATAAACCCTTAAGAAAAAAGACATCCAAAAATACAAAAGCTTGTACAGATCCTGTCAAGTGGAAGCAACACACAAAAGGTGAATAAATGGATAGCAAGAGCTGCAAAAGGGAATTATGAAAAGAAACTCACAAGGGATATCAAAATCAACAGAAAAATAAAATTACAATTATATTGGGAAAAAGAGATCGGTCAAGAGTGCTTTGGGCCCTTGAAATTGATGGTGGGGATACTGTAAATGAAAAAAAAAGGAAATTGTAGACATGCTAAGTAATTACTCTGTGTCAGTATTTATAGTAGTGGGAGAGGACAGCAAGCTGGACATCCCAAGGAGACTGATATTGAATCAGGGATGGGGATTCATCAAAATTAATGTACATAAAATAACAGTAATAATGAAAATAATGACACTAAAGAGGGACAAATTCCCAGGGCCAGGTGGTTTCAACCTTAGGGTTTTAAAGGGAGTAGGTGAGAACATCACAGAAGACCTGACTTTAATTTTCTAAATATCGTTTGATGTGGGAACCATTTCTTTAGGTCAGGCTTGTCCAACCTGCAGCCCGTGGGCTACATTGTGGGTCCCCCGCTATGTGGACCCCAGAGCCACTGTTCAAAATGCCGTTAAGACATGTAGGTGAAATACAAGATTTTGCAAGGCTCTGCTCCTATCAGCAGCAAATGAGGTAGAGAAACAGCCTCTTATTGGAGGTGAGTGTGCTGCAGGCTGCTGGGATCTTGGGGGTTCAAAGGTGCAGCAGGCCTTGAATGGGGGGCATGAGGAGGAAAGGTGCAGTGAGCCGAGGCGGTTTGAGTGTAGAAGGTGAGGCCAGCTTGGGGTTTGGGGGGAGACATGCAGAGGGCTGGGGGACAGTTGGGGGAGTGTGGTGGCCCCAGGATGGGGGGGAGGGGTGGGTTGGGGGAGAAGGTGCCGCAGTGAATGTGTGTGTGTGTGTGTGTGTGTGTGTGTGTGGGAGAGAGAGTAGGTGGAATTTTACAGCCCTGTCACAGCGGGGGTGAGACTGTAAAATGCAGCGAGCTGTTCAAAATTCCATTGACTTTGGTGGGAATAGAAAATCCAGCCAGCAGGAAAGATTCCACCCAGTGAGTTTGCATGTGAGAGAGCGAATGGGCAGAATTTTGCCGTCGGCAAGCAGGGGGCAGGGCCCGCTCGCTGATGCATAAAATGATGCTGGATGACGTTGAGCAGAACCCTCAATGTCATCTCGGGCCATTTAAGTTTTCAGGAAGGCAGGGGAGAAGCAAAATCAGCTGCAGGCCCGCCGACCTGTCAATGGCCAATTGAAGCCATTGGCAGGATCAATTATACAATTAAAGGACCTGCCCGTCCAACCTTAAGGTTGGTGGGCAGGCCAGGAAACCCGGTAGGCTTCTGAAAAAAGATGAAACCTCATCCACCGGCGGGATGAGGTTTCATGTCAGCTTTAAAAAAGTTTATTAAAGTTTTTGTGCAATTTATTAACATGTCCCATCTTATGTGACATTGTGACATGAGGTGGACATGTTAATGATTTTTTTATTTTTCTATTTTTAAAGTTTGAAAACATTTCAGCAATCTCCCTGAGGCAGCACTTAGCCTCAGGGAGATGTGTGCACTTTCATGCGCATGCGTGAAAGAGCACGCTCTCGCATTTGGGGAATCCCCCCTGCTCACACAGGAAGCGCATAATGCTTCCTGCCAGACATCACGCTGGGTGGGCCTTAATTGGCCCGCCCACTTAAAATGGCGGCAGGGCCCACTTCTCCGGCAGGGATCGGCTCCCCGTCCACCGGAGATTGGGTCGGGCCCGCCTGCCCGACAGGCAGAAAATTCTGCCCAATGTGTGTGTGTGTGTGTACGTATGTGTCTGTGGGTGTGTGGTGTGTGTGTGTAGGAGTGAGTGAGTGAGTGAGTGAGTGTGTGTGTGTGCGCATAGGAGAAAGTGTGTGTGTCGGGAGAGTGAATGAGTGTGTGTATGAGGGAGGGAGTAAGTGAGTGAGTGTATGTGTGTGTGTGTGTGTGTGTGTGTGTGTGTGTGAGTTCATGTGCGTGTGTGTGAGGGAGTGTGTAAGTGAGTGTTTGTGTGTGGGAGTGTGTGAGTAAGTGCTTGTGTGTAGGAGAGAGTGAGTGAGTGTATGTGGGAGAGAGAGTGAGTGTGTATGTGTGAGGGCGAGTGAGTGTGGGTGTGTGTGTGTAGGAGAAAGGGAGCAAGTGTGGGTGTGTGTGAGGTAGAGTGAGTGAGTGCGTGTGTGTGTGTGTGTGTGTGTGTGTATGTGTGTGTGTGTGGGAGAGAGACTGTGTGAATGAGGGGGTGAGTGAGTGTCTGGGAGAGACACTGAGTGAGGGAACGAGTGAAAATATGTGGCTCACTCCCAGTCTCAAGATTCTCAGTCATCCTCACCCCCCACACACCAACACATACTCTCAGCCACTATCACAGTGGGTGAGTGAGTAAACAGTCTGAGGCTGGGAGTGAGCTTGACACACACACTCTCAGCCTTTTACAGTCTAATGGTCATTTTTATGAATTCCTTTTCTTAAAAAAAATATCAATTTATTGCTTTGGCATTGCTTTATTTTTGCTCAACAATTTGTTTCTTTTCTTCATAAGCAACTTTCTTTTTAAATTCATGTATCTTTCCAAAATCTGCTTATTGGCTCCTTGAGTGGAAAAAAAATGGAAATGTGGGCCCCCACATAAAATGGCTGGACAAGCCTACTTTAGATTGAACCATTGTGCATGACAGTCCACTATTTAAATAGATGAGAGAGTGAAATCAGGGACAAAAACAGAATTACCTGGAAAAACTCAGCAGGTCTGGCAGCATCGGCGGAGAAGAAAAGAGTTGACGTTTCGAGTCCTCATGACCCTTCGACAGAACTGAGAAGAAAAGAGTTGACGTTTCGAGTCCTCATGACCCTTCAGGGGCCTCTCGATCAGGTAGCCTAACACCTGTTGTTAGGAAATTAGTAGAGTCTATCATTATAGATAGAAAGAGTGAACACCCTGAAAAATTTCGGTTGACTTTGAGAGCCAGCATGGATTTGTGAAGGGTGTGTCATGATGGATGAACTTCATGGAATGTTTGTGGATTTTATTCAGATTTCTATAAAGACAGTTGAGATCACTGGACTGGTAATCCAAAGGCTAATGCTTTGAGGACATGGGCCAGGATTTTACAGCCCCCACCGCGGTGTGTCTTCGCCTAGTAGATGAGGTGAGCCATTTAAATCTCCATTCGTTTCGGTGGGACCGTAATATCCCACCAGGCAGGAGGGGCCATAAAATCCTGGCCATGGGTTCAAATCTCACAACAGTGGCTGATGGAACTTAAATTCAATTTAATTCAATTCAAATTTAAAAAAGTCTGGAACATAGACAAGTCTCAAAAATGGTGACCATGACTATCATCTTGTGTCGTAAAGACCCATTTGGTTCACAAATGTCCTTTAAGGAAAGAAATCTGTCATTGTATGGCCTACACGTGACTCCAGATTCAGAGCTATGTGGTTGACTCTTAACTGCCCTCTGAAATGGCTAGCAAGCTACTCAATTAAAGGGCAATTAGGGATGGGCACCAAATGCTGGTCCTCCTAGCGATGCCTACATCCCGTGAAAGAATAATTTTTTTAAAATTTAGAGAATGTAGATACTTGGGGTAGAATTTTACATCCCATGGGCAGGCACGCGCCTGACCCAGTCAGGCATAAAATCGCGTGAGATGAGGTTGGGCGAGCGTCCAAGCGTCATCAAGCATTTGTGTGATATTTCACTCGGCAGGCGCATGCAAAAGCTGGAAGCGCGCCTGCCAACAATTAAGCGGGCAATTAAACCCATCAATGGTGCAATTGTTTGCGCTTTACGCTTGGTGAGTGGTCAAATCGGCCAGTCGGCCTTTACATTTTTCACGAAACCGCATCCAAGGGCGGGATGAAATCTTCGTTCAGAAACAAAATAAAAAGGAATATCTGGGGACAGCATTTGTATGAGGTATGCTTTCAGGTTCTTGATTATACTGAACGGACATTTTTTTTGCAGCTTTTTAAAGCTTTACTTCATGATTTGCAGGTCTGCAGCTCCCTAAGGCAGCTATCTGCCTTCAGGGAGCTCAGTGGAAGCGCTCACCTGAGTCCAGGGTGACGTCGTCACACTCTTCCCACCCCCACCCCCGCAGCACTGAGCCTTCCAGCGTGCGTTTCACACTGGCTGACCATTAATTGGCCAGCCAGTGTGAAAACGTGGCCAGGGGCCAATTGGGGGCGGCAGTCTGTTCCTCAGCCGATCCCAGGCCCGCCGATCCCAGGCCCGCTGATCACACACACCCAACAACCGAAAAATTCAGGCCTTGAAGTTCACCGAATGAAGGCAAATTATTGACTTGGTTCGGAAATAGACAGGAAAGAGACAGAGAGTAAGGATAAGGATAGATACTCTAATTACCAGAATGTGACTCCTGGGGCTGGAATTTATGGCACTCCGTCCCTCCCCCCAAACTACCCCCATTGCTGAGTGTGTTTTCAGCAGGGAGGCATGTTAAATATGTCAGGTGCCCAGCTCACTCCCTTCCCGCTAACCCAGGATATGTTCCCCATAATACGGGGTGGGGGTGTAGGTGGTCGGGGGGTAGGTAAGTTGTTCACTAGACTGCCCACCCTTAGGCCTACTGAGGCCCTTTACTGCCTCAATGGGCAATTCGGGACTTCAATCCACCTCCACTACCATAAAACATTGTGCAGTGGCAGGCAGGCCGGAGTGCAAAGGCCATTTTTGAAATGGCTTCTTTGAGAAGGAAGGAAAGAGCAGGGGGCTCATCAATCAGCGTGCCTTGTGCACATTGAGGGCACCCACCCAAGGTGTCACCCCCTTTGTTCCTCCCTGCCTAACCTGCAAAATGCAGCCCCCTACCCTCTTCTCCCCCCTCCCATGGCTCTCTAATCCCTCTCCACCCTAAATGTCCGGGACTTAACTGTCTCCAATCACTATGATCTCCTTTCTGGGGACTCTTTGAAGTTCCAACATGAACCACTACTGAGTTTTGGCACTGCTGCCAATCATATTAGCTGTCAGCTCTCGAGCGTGGGGCTTCCTATCCACTGGGGTGGTGGGGGGCGGTGGGGGGGGTTGCGGGGTGGTGGGGTGGGGGGGGGCAGAAGTCCAACCCTCAGCCTGGTTAGCCAACACCTCGTATGTTATTGCTGTAGGCTTTTTAAAAGTCAGTCCTTTTCCACCAGTGGGACTGGGAGTAATCTGCCCCACCCCCACAACCCCCATAAAATCCAGCCCATGGTGACCCACAATGATCTGTGCTGGGCATGAACTATTCATCATATTTATTAACAACCTAGATAAGGGGATGATAAGCCACAACTCCAAGTTTGCAGATACCATTATGATAAAGAGATACAGCAATACAAAGCCCTGGTTCGACCACACCTTGAGCACTGTGAACTGTTCGGGAACAATTGTTGTGATCTTTGTAGATACCACTAACTTTTCAAAAGAGATCTGACTTTCTAGAGACTGGCTTAAAGGAATTGCATGACAAGATTTCGAGTTTTAAGACTTTTACCACAACAAACAAACTAAAATCAACTTCAACTAAACATTACTTAGTAGGCAATTAATACTCTAAATTTCAGTTTCTGAACAAAAACCAATAACCTCATGCCACATTTATACATTATACCACACTCTCAGCAGAATTGTCATCTTTACAAGAACCTGTCCAATGTTACTCTGAGCTTCCAACGGGCTTGCTTCTGTCCTTTTCATTAAGTTGTAAGTCAAAAGAAATTTCCCCCAGTCTTCTGAGAATATCCCGAACTGACTTTCAACAGCAAGGCCCATTCTGGGATTCCTCCCCTTGGCCTCACTAGGGCAAATCTTCCAAGGTCCTTAAGTCTCTACAGGTTCCATCTCTTTGACCTGGAATTTGGCAGTTGGAGATTGCAGCAGGGAATGGTCCCCAGCAGTCCTTATCAGGAGATGTTCCAGGGGTTCATGGATCTATTATTGCTAGGGGTGGGTGGAGTTTCTACATGATCAAGGACAGTGGAGCGGAATCACTTGAGCTCAGGGAAACTCCGTGTTTGGGAGGGGGATGGATGGCCAGGATTCCTTGAAAGGTATGGCAGGGGATGGGAATTCGGGAGCACTCCTGCTCGCTCCTGGTCCAGGATGATTTCAAACATAAGCAAATTTATTACTTCTTATTTCTTATCTTAACTTCTGCTGGACCGTTAACTCTTCCAACTGTGATTCTCCAGCCAGTAAGTGGACAGCATAGAACTCCTTGCTTAATACTGATATTACATTGCAGCTCTGACGGCCATGACTTTTCCATGTTAAGTGGGCTCATGCCAGCCTTTAACAACCTTGTTGTTAGTATGATTTGCTACTGCATTGATTATGGTAGCACAGTGTTGGAGGTGGATTTGTAGTTTTCAAGATTTTAACTCCTCAACCAACCCTTTCCTGGGGTGTGGGGTTTAAAATTGAGACCAATGTTGGTAAAGAAGCAGAGAAGTAAAATGTGAATTAATGTGAACCTTTTGTTGTATTATTCAGGAGGAGATTTCGTCCTTGTATTACATATGGTCATCAATTTGAACAATTAAAGACTGTCACTGAAAGTGTGCAGAGACATTAGGAGCAATTTGTCTTCACAGAGTTGTTGGAACATGAAACACTTTGCCATAGGGACTAGTTGAGGTAAAGGCCATTGGCAGATACCGAGCAGATAAATATACAAAGATAAATAGACCAAGCAGAGAAAAATACAGGGCAATGGGGAAATAAGGGTGCAGGAGGAGCTGTATGCAGTGGTAATGAAACAGCATAAATACTTACTTCTGTTCTACAAACATCTACGCTTCAATGATAGAGAAATTAGAAACATGAATAAGCTCCAATAATCTCCCTGATAAAGACAGAAATATCTAGTTTGAGATTACAAAACAAACCTTTGACAGGGAAACATTAATTTTAATATTTGTACCAAGTAGTTAAGCTTTTTTATCGTTGGTACTCTTAATTACGCTGATTTCTGAGTGCCTGTTTGTAAAGAACCATGAAAACATAGAAAGCTTAAAGCCCAGAAGGAGACCACTTGTCCCATCTCATCCATGCCAGCTCTCCGCTAGAGCAACTCAGCAGGTTTTACTCCCCTGATTTTCCATGTAGCCCTGCAATTCTTTTCCCTTCTGGTAATCATCCTTTGAATTGAATCTGCCTCCACCATACTCTCAAACAGTGCACTGCATAAAAAAGCATAGGAACATAGAACTTAGGGGCAAGAGTAGGCCATTCAGCCCTTCAAGCCTGCTCCGCCATTCAATAAGATCATCACTGATCTGGCCTCAAATCCACTTTCCTGCCTGCCCCCCATAACCCTTGACTCCCTGGTCTATCAAAAATCTGTCTAACTCTGCCTTGAATAAATTCAATGAGGCAGCCTCCATTACTTTCTGGGAAAGAGAATTCCACATACTAACGACCCCCTGGGATCACAATTACTTAGAATTTTACTGAAATGTCATATACCTTTAGGATCAGAGTGAGAGCTTTCAATTCCATGTCTATGTAAAAATACTGCTCTTTACTGTAACCTGCTACTGCAGTTAAACACTTCCTAAAGCAAGAAGTTAAGAAATCAGCTAATATAAAGCATTCATCCAAAATATTTTTACTCTATTAACTCCGCTGAGGTGTAAGTCATTAACAGAGGAGAACAATGTGGAGGCGGGAACAAATATTTCAAACTCACTGCTGTGTGAATGCTCCACCACACTCTGCAATAGCTTGCTGATAATGTTAACATCTTTTGGTGCCAAGTCTAATTAGGATCAGCCCAGTAAAACTGGATCACAAGGAGAAATACTCTAATTAGATTTTGACCGTATCTCATGTTGTGTTTCTCTAGGAGATGCACAATCAGGTATTCCCTTTTTTAATTCATGTCTGCAGGTGATTGAATTATAACACAGTTCCAAATGCACAGCATCTCTAATTCTATTCTTCTCAAGTAAGGCTTTGAAATTTTAATATTAAAATCCATACTGTCCCTGTACTCAAAGTGTGGTTTGTAAATTATCTGAATTCAAAGTTAGTCTGCAATTAGCCATGTTTGCATCAACAACTCTTAAGAGGCAAACGAAAATAATAAAGTGGCTAAGGATTCTCTTCAGATAACCTAACCCAAAAAATATGTAATTATTTAATTAACAATGTACGTTTCATACAGAAGAGCAAATTGCTGAAAAAAGAGACATGCTGTTGAAGTTTTTCATCTTGAACTCGTCAGGACAGCCACGCAAGATAAGCCAACAGTTTAGAATAGAGAATGTTTTTGAAATCGCAAGGGTTTCATATCATTTCATATAACTCTTGTGTTTCTCATAGTAAATGGTTGCAATATTTTTAAGTCCCCTATAGACCTCCCTGATGAGTCAGTCCCGGTTCTCGATCAATCCTCCGTCATTAAGGTTCAGGTCAATCCTCATCATTGGTTACTGTTTCTGCTTTTGGCACATTCAGGACATTGCACCAAGATGCATTTAACATTGTGCAGGTTTGGTTACACTTCAAGTTTCCATTAAAAATCATTTGCATAATCACAAATGTAAAATCAATCATCAATAAGTGCAATCAGGCAACCTAATAGAATGTAATCATTTTTTCCCTTCCTTTCCATTAAAAAGTCCTCCTTGATATATTTAAAAGTGATAGTCTACTGCAGCTGTATTAATATAGCTGAAAATCATTTCATCCCCAAAAATAAATCTTTTTAATAAGGATGTCCAGTCCTTCAGCTCTGAGTGACATGATTGAAAATGGCCTAAAAAAAGAACTACAAGTGCCTGCATAGCCTCCTCAAAATGAGCAGGACTTGAAGAGCCTTCCCAACAAATAGGTGGAATCTCACAATTTTGTCCTGGTTGGGTATGGCCAATTTTGTGGCTGGGAACTGTTTTGGTGGCTTAAACTTTAAACCAGCTTAAAATCTCATGGAGAGCATGAGTGTAAGTTGTTCTGGACGTAACTCACTTATGTTTAAAATTCCCTGACCCTTTCCAGTGGTTTGACTGATCCTGCCCGGATTGCGCTGACAGAACCAGAAGCAAACAGCAACTCAATTCCACATCTTTAATTCAGGTGCCAGGTATTTCCCTACCCAGAATAAAAAAAAAGGATACATTACTGAATCGAGAGGAATTTGCTGAAGCTTTTTGTCATCAGGACAAACGCAAGAATGCAAAACTTCAAAGGATCACTACAGGGGAAAAGTGTGCTAATTAGTTGGCACATCAACTCTGGTTGGCTGAAGCATTGTCATGAAGGGAGCAATGAGGAACTAAGCTCCCCAAGCTCCCGGTTAATTTAAAAAAGGCTCAAGGCTTTAACATATTCCTTTTCTTTGCAGAGAATGGGCCCCTGCGTATGTTGCTTCTAGCAAGTGTAAATGAATGTAAATCTTCACCTTTTTCTTCACTAGTATAAATTGTTGAGATCATTTGAAATTTGCATTCTTCCGTTTGTCCTTATGGGTGCAAAATGAAAAGCTTTGGCAATATGTCTCTATTTTTAGCAATATAAAATGTTATAGTTAGACATTTGGCAGTAGCTGAAAATTTCCAGTCAACAACGAACCTCTTATCAACAAGACCAATATAGGGATACGTCACAAATACATCTGACTGAAAATCAAAAACAAAACTAATTTGGCAAGAGATTTTAGTACATTGGGCTGAAACTTCTATGGGCTGTTTCTGCCACAGCCTTTACTTGGACACTGGCAGAAAACCAGGAGAAAGAATGTATAGAAGCATTTAATTGGCTTCCAATCAAAGTTGCAGTAGAAAATCAGGAAAAACCCAGAGTGTGCACTTCTAACATCAAAAGACACAGTCTTAGCACCAGTTTCTTGGCACTAGTTCTGTAACATAACCATTATGCTACCGTGGCAACATAGCATAGTTCATTAACAAAATGCATGGCTATGTTTCTTCATATTATGCCAGAAATTAGATTAATATATCAGCTTTCTTCCACCAGAGGCTGATGATCTTGCATTTTCTCCTCCATTTTCTCTCTCAAGTACATATAAAACTGATTCACAGATATCACGTGTTTTCAGATGCTGGTTACTCTTCAGCATATTCCAGAAATCCATGGAGTTTGTATTTGGTGGTGTCAGGAAAGTCATGTTGGGTCACAATATTAGGCAAATATAAGAAAACACTTTCCATCTTCTACTTGTGGGCAGGTTGCAGCTAGAGAGCCAGGTCTTCTGCTGCATTTTTAAAGACATTTGCTTCCAAAACCAAAGTATTCTATACACATGCAGATTTATCTACTGTACCTTTCAATTTGATTCTGCAATCAGGAATAGGCTTAAAGTTGGTAGGGTGCATACTTAGAAACTGTGTGTATTTTAGTCAATTGTAACTAACATAGTAATTACTGACTGCATGAAAAAAGGCTGAATGAGCCAGTGGCATATTCTGGAGGGAAGCTGCTGAGCAACATGACCAGCTGTACACTCCAAAGGCCTTTGGAAAAATAAGTGAAGTGTAACAGAACATGAATAAAGTCACAGCTACTTGTTTTAAACCAAATGCTTTCTTCATTTTGGATGTGCTGACTAGAACAAGTGCACATCCAATGCTTGTAAAGGAAATATCCATCTAATCAGGGACTGTCAAGCAATGGATTAAACTCAATTTAATTTACACCACTGCAAAAGTGGCAATGCCAGCACACTTTGCCAACACAGCTTGCATTAGAGAATATATCCTAAGGTGCTAAACAAGGAAATAGGTGCCGTGCCATGAAAACAAAGATTAGGAGAGCTGACTGAAAAGCTTGTCAAAACTTTGGGTTTTGTGAAGTAGGTGCAAGAAGCGGGAAGATGAAGGTGTTTAGGGAAAGGGTTCCAAGATTGAAGCCAAGGTGCATTCAGGTTAGGGTTCGTTTCCACCATATTTATTCTAGGTGAAGCAAAGGGAAAAGGGGACACACAAGGGGCCAGCATCAGAGAATAGAAGGGTGCAGCAGGTGGGAAAGATATAAAGTTGAAAGTGAGCACATAAATAAAAGGTGGGGCAAAGTCATCGTGGAATTTGAGGATGGAAATGAGGAGGTTAAATGTAATATGTTGAGAATAGGAGTTAGTGTAAGTGACACAAATGTAACAAAGTGGGCAACTGAGACTGAAGCCTGGATTCTTGCTCCCAAAGTGGGTAGCTCGAATTGGGAATTCTCCCTGCTCAGAGCACCCACCTCAGCCTCAAAGGGCTGGATCTTCATTCTGGGGGAGCGGGTAATGGATGCAGACAGGCCAGCCACATCCATATGCAGGTCAGAGGTGGCCACAGAGGCTGCCAACTGTTGAGGTAGGCTGTTTAAAAGGCTCACCTTGATTCCCTGGGACTTAGTCCTAGTTGTTTTCTTAAGCATTAGGCCTTCTAGTCCTCACCCACCACATACCCTCACCTCCACCCATTCCCCATGCCCATTCATGCCAACTCATACCCTAATGGGCCCTAATGCCCTCCTTACCAACCCATGTCCCACTCACTCCTAATGGCCCCTCACATCTTCCATGCCAACTCATTCTCTTCACCCCCAATTTCCCCTCATATTCTCCATGTCAACCAATGCCATCCCACCCAGCACCAATGGTCTCTCACATTCTCCATATCAACTCATGCCCCCATGATCTCGCAGCCTTTAATAGACCCCATGACAACTCATGACCCCCACCCATCCACACAGCAGCCTGTAGTCCATATGCCAACTTAGTGTCAACTAATGACCCCTTTTGCCCTTATACCCTCATGCTCACTCATGCAGTATCCACCATGCGCAGACTTCAAGAGCCATGCTGAGATGAAATAAAATGTTCTAAATATCTATTACAGAGTTCACTATATTAAATAAATCCCATTCATGAAGGTAAATGCAAATCATTTAAATCACCTCAAGTACTTAATCTATCATAAAAACAAACAGACTTGTATTCATAACATCACATCAAAGGTAGCGAATCTTTTAATAACCTCTTAGAGCTGTCAATAAAATTGTGAACTTAGAAACCATGACCCCGGATGCCCCACCCACCAACCCCCCATGTTATGATGATAGGTTGTGGAATGCAAACCAAACATTAATAATGCTAGAATGATAGCACTTAAGGTTATGTCAACAAGCAGTAAATGAAACTGATAGAAGAGATTTTTTTCAACTCTCAGAGCCACAGGCAGACAGTTTTCCCCCATTTTTAAAGATATAGCTATTTAAATAACTTGACAGCTTGAGTTTTACAACTCTTACAGACATAGGCAAGCAGGTTTTTAAAAAAATTTTAATAGGCATACCAGTAAAATAGCTTGACAGTTCTACAGGCCTTATTTGCCATTCAAGAGCTTTTAAGACTTCTGAAAAGATTTGTAACTCTCACACCAAGGGATAAGGCCTGTTCTCCAGAAAAAAATGGGTTTATTTGAACTCAACACTGAATTCAAATGGCTCTGCTGAGTTTGGGATTCCCAAATGTGGGAATCATGCCCCACCCTCATGAAAGTAGGATCTGTCAGAAATGGAGGCAAGGCTTCCAAATCCAGGTCCCACCCACCATTTTGGAAGGTGAGTCTAAGTCTCCACTCTGCGAAACTCCAGACCTGAGTTTGGGATATATATGAGTGACCCCGTTTTAAGCAGGTTGAAGTTTATGGGTGAAACAAGTCCAGCAATGAGGGCACTAGAATAATTGAAATTAAAGGTGACAGAACATTTAAGTGACAGAAGGGCTGAGGTGGGACATACTTGGGCAATATTGCCCAGTGGTCTTGCTGCCATATAATACATGTACTTTAAGCTTATCCCAAAGTCAAACAGGATCCCATGCCGCCCTTTTACTAGGGCAGGCCAGTTAAGGCCTAGTGTGACGTGCACCCAGAAGCGCTGAGCACTCCCTGTGCGGGCAGGGGGAGTAGGCTGAGTTGTGGCCTACGCTGTTTCGCACATGCATGCAAAAGAGCGCAGACATCTCCTGGAGGCACAGAGGTACACAGGGAGATGAGTTTGAGTTTCAAAAATTTTAATAAAGAAAAAAAACATTTAGGACATATCCCCTCATGTGAAAGTGTTACATGAGTTGGGATATGTCTATGAATTTTAATGAAAATCTTTATTTCACTTATAAATCATTCATGAAGCCTCATCCCGCCCGTGGATGAGGTTTCATTAAAAATGCAAAGGTCGCCTGGGCTCTTCATCTGCCCGCCAACTTAAAGGTTGGATGGGCTATGTTAAGTGGTTTAATCAGTTTTTTAAATAGCCATAATAGCTCTTTGACAGTTCAATGGGGCGCACAGCAGACTCCAATGCGTGCCTGCCAAACTGAAAATCAGAATGACACGCGGTGATGTTGGGAGGCATGCCTGATGTCGCCTCGCGTCATTTTACATGTTGGTGAGCGGGCACCGTCCCCGCTCGCTAAGCTGAAGATTCTGGCCCAAGTTTTAAACCGCATGATGGAAGAAAGGATTAGAGCCAATGCCAATAGAGTAGAACTTTTGGCATGTATCATAACAATGGCTTTGGTCTTCCTAGTGTTGTTAGTGGTAGTAATGGGTAATCCATTATTGGCAGCACAAAGGTGATCATGGGGTTGAGAAAGCTGATGGGCCAGGACATCCAGATATCATCAGCGTATGTGTGGAAGGTGACTCCAAGCATGTGGATGATATCACCAAGGAGAACATGATTTCACATTGTTGTCTCTCCAGTTAGCATTTGATCTTTATTTTGTGTTAAGAAAACAAGAAATTGTAATATTTTTCTTCTGTTAATAACCCTGTCATAATTCTTATGTACTGGAAGACAGGCTGTTGGGGGTTTGCAAATATGGTAAATTGAGTAAGAGCCAAAGTGACTGCAAGAGTCTAAATCCAACAGTAAGAAGTGGTTTTGTAATGTCATTGAACTAAGAGAAACTTCAATCAGAGTTTTACATCAAACAATACCAGGAGTAGTTTTGAATTTAGTTGGTTTAGTTCAATGGGGAAATATGCAGGTTGTAAAAAGGCGTAAGTAAATGAGATAAACATAGAGTAGGTTTACTTTAAAAAAAAACGATGAGCTAGAGCAATGAAGAGTCTAATTAAGTCTGGAAAGAAAGCATTTCTAAAGAGACTGGTTGTTACAATAGAGAGATCAAAAGGAAGGAATGGATTTAGGGAAATACTGAACTCTATATGAGGGAGTAGCTGCTTAGATTTCCCAGAAGACAGCAGGATAGCTGGTCAGACCTCCCAGAAAGCAATGTGAACAAGGCAAGACTGGGAGAACCAGTTGCTGTCAGCCTCAGAGGACACCCCAAGGAAAAAGGCACTGTGTGGAAGTCTATAGATTTTAAAGTCTATAAGGATAGTTGCGGAACTGAAAAGAGGAAGGTTAGCTCCAAGGGTGGTTAATTTAAGATCTTGTGAAACTGTTTTAAAGTACTGCTTACTGTGTGAAGCCATTCTTATCTAATTGTGTTATTTTTTACTTTATTCTTTTAATAAACATTTACTCTACTATAAAATCATCAAGTAGTCAGGGACATCATTTCCTGATTTCAGAATCTCTCCTCATACTATACAAATTGCAAAAAATGTTTTGGCAGCTGTTTCAAGTTTCCCTTTTGGATTTGGGCAGTTCGGGATTTACCATGTTAATTTTCCCCATCCTTTGCTTAAAGTGTTGGCTCTTCTTGAGCGTTGTTGGAGCTGCACTCATCCAAGCAAGTGGAGAGTATTCCATCACGCTCCTGATTTGTGCCTTGTAGATGGTAGACAGGCTTTGGGGAGTCAGGAGGTAAGTTACTTGCCACAGAATTCCCAGCCTCCAACTTGCTCTTGTAGCCACAGTGTTTATATGGCTAGTCCAGTTCAGTTTCTGGTCAAAGGTAATCCCCAGGATGTTGATAGTGGGGAGTTCAGTGATGGTAATGCCATTGAATGTCATGGGGAGATGATTAGATTCTCTCTTGTTGGAGATGGTCATTACTTAGCACTTGCACAGCACAAGCGTTACTAGCCACTAATCAGCTCAAGCCTGCATGTTGTCCTGCTCTTGCTGCATATGGGCATGGACTACTTAAATATCTACGGAGTCACGAATGGTGCTATACATTGTGCAATCATCAGCGAACATCCCCACTTCTGACCTTATGATAGAGGGAAAGTCATTGATGAAGCAGCTGAAGATGGCTGAGCCTAGTACATTACCCTGAGGACCTCTTGCAACAATGGCCCAGGACTGAGGTGATTGACCTCCAACAACTATAACCATCTTCCTTTGTGTTAGGTATGACTCCAACAACAGAGAGCTTTTCCCGATTCCCATTGACTCCAGTTTTACTAAGGCTCCGTGATGCCACACTTGGACAAATGCTGCCTCTCTTACCAGATGTCCAGTGCAAAATTCTGCCTTTTGTCTCCTGTGGTCAAACCAGAAGGGAAAATATTTAGTTAAGAATGCACCTGTGCTCAAGTTCCTTTTAACTGAATGAGAATTGAATGTTTGATAGGCACAGATGCTACATAGCCTACAGTAGGCGAGCTATTATGTTCAATGGGAAAAACAAGGTATCTTACCATCTCTAAGGATCTGTCTCGACAATTGTAAGCATTGTGGAAGCAGACTCAATGATATGTTTTAATAGGGTTTGAATAAATACTTGCAAAGGAAAAATTTGGTGGGCAATGGGCAAAGAGCAGGGGAGTGGAATAAATGAACAGCTCTTCACCTCTCTACCTCTCTTTTCTCTTTTAAGGCACTCTTTAAAACCTACCTTTTTGACCAAGCTTTTAGCAATTTGGCTTAATACCTCCTTATGTGGCTCAGTGTCAAATTTAGTTTGATAATTGTAGTGATTGTGGGTTAAAACCTTTGCTGCTGCCTTTAGGAGTCACGTGATTGTACAGCCAAATCAGCCCTAAGTGTGGGTAATCTTAGGGGCAGAGCTTTTTAGTCACGGACCTAGTTAAAGCATGTAGCTTCGAGAAGAGCTCTGTAAATAAAGTTATCTGTTTCAAGTAAAAAACCTGTCCGTTGCACCAAATTTATTACAATTGGTGACGAGGATAAATAGCTCCGATGCTGCACCTCACCCTCATGAACTTGAGTACATTAATTCTTAAGCAAAAGAATTGATACTTATGACTCGTCCATGGAAGATTGGAGCCAGTACATATAGCACCCAGGTTTTTATTTCGTGGTGAATGAAATAACAGCAGAGGAGAAGCAGAAAGCAATTCTTTTAAGTGTTTGTGGCAGCAATACACATAACCTCGTCCAGAGTCTAACGGCCCCGAACACGCCCAATTCTAGACATTTTAACAAGCTGGTAGACATCGTGAAGACAGGTTTTCAGCCAAAGCCATTGGTGATTATGAGAGCTTTAAGTTCAACTGCTGAGTAAGGGCCCAGGTGTATCAATTGCAACTTATATCATGAAGTTGAAACTGTTGACTGAGCACTGCGACTTCGGAGATACACTCAATGACATGTTGCGAGGTCATTTGATTTGCGGCATTCACAACAATGCCACTCAGTGCCGCTTACTTGCAGAAGTTAACTCTGGTTTGAAGTGCACCATGGAAATAGAGCTATCAATGGCGGGTGCCCGGAGGGACTTGCAGGCTTTGCAGTGTGCAGCATGATGCTGTTTTTCAGTTGGGGTGGGGTCCGACCGCCGGGTGTGGCGCGAAAACCAGAGAGACAATCACGAAGCGGGAGACATTCTCTGCTGCTCAGAAAACTAAAAGGCATACAGGAAGCATCTCACCAGTGATTCAGAAATCAATCTGTTACCGATACGGGGTGACCATGTACCAGAAACCTACAGATTTAAGGAGGCAGAATGCCACTGCTATCACAAAAAAGGGCACGTAATAAAACAATGCAGGGTGAAATCAAGACAGTCAATCAAACAGCAGACCAAGATGACTGAAATGCACAATGTAACTGAACCAGAAGCTGCTGATACTGATATCTATTCCATATACAATGTCAAAGGTGTAAAAATTGAACCAATCACCAACACCCTTCAAGTGAATGGGAACCTCTGGTCATGAAGGTAGACATGGGAACGTTGACCATAGCGGTGGGAGAACACACTTTTAAATACCTAACTGAAAGTACCCAACCACTGAATCTGAAGAAAACACTGGCTCAGCTGAAGGCATACACTGGAGAGGCAATATAGGTAAAGGGCATCGCCACAGAACCCGTATCCTGCAAGCAACAGACAGCCCAGTTTCCAGTGATTAATGTAACAGGTGTACACCTAGTCTTCTGGGCCGTGATTGGCTAAAAGAAATTAAGCTCAACTGGTCAGAAATATTTCAAGTGAGGACAGGAAGAATTCCTGAGCTGTTAAGGAAGTGTGACAGCATATATGGTGATGAATTGGGAAAGATAAAAGGCTTACAAGCAAATATATATGTAGATTTGGAGGTGACACCCCATTTCTTTAAGGCCAGACCTGTGCCTTATGTCCTACAGAAGAAGGTGGATGCAGAGTTTTGCCACTTAGAGAAGCTGGGTATCAACCAGCCAGTCCAATTTTCACAATGGTCAGCACTCATAGTCTCAGTGATGAAACCTGATCAAACTATTCGCATTTGTAGGGACTATAAATTAACTGTGAACAAGGCTGCTAAACTGGGGAAATATCCTATCCTGAGGATAGAAGATTTGTACACTAAGCTAGCTGGAGGAAAATCCAACACCAAATTGAACAGGAGCCATGCACACCAAAAGCTATAGCTGGACAGCATGTCTAGAGGGTATGTAACCATCAACATGCACAAGGGCCCGTACCAGTATACACACCTACCCTTTGGTGTATCCTTTGCCTGTGCAACCTTCCAAAGGACCATGGAAAGCCTACTGCAGGTCTTCCCCAAGTAGTTGTGTACCTGGATGATGTCCTGATCACAAGATCAACAGAAGCTGAACATTTGGCCAACACAGAAGAGGTTTTAAGAAGATTTTTGGAAGCTGCTGCATGATTGAAGAAAAAGAAGTGTACTTTTCAAGCAACTGAAGTCACTTACTTGGGTCTTCAAGTGGATGCCCAGGGCAAACAAGGAGGCACCCCCTCCTACCAGTGTCACTGAACTTAAGTCTTTTTTGGGCATGATTAATTATTACAGTCACTTCTTGATAAATTTCTCAACAGTGTTAGCCCTTTTACACTTATTATTGAAAAAGAACCATTGTTGGTCATGGAAGGCGCAACAAAAAGAAGCCTTTATAAAAGTCAAGAAGCTATTACACTCATCATGTCTACTAGTACATTATGACCCAGCAAAATAATTAATATTAGCCTGTGATGAATCTCCCTATGGTGTGGAAGCGGTGTTGTCACACAGGATGGAAGATGGTTCCGAGAGGCCAATATGCTATAACTTCAGAACCCTCTCTGCAGACAGTAGGGGTTATTCACAACTTGAGAAAGGTTTATCCATGATATTTGGAGTCAAGAAATTCCATCAGTATCTGCATGTTCGATGTTTCACCATAGTGTCCAATCATAAACCATTAATGGGTTTATTTAGTGAAGATAAAGCAATTCCGCCGATAGCCTCAGCCAGAATTAAATGGTGGGCTTTGATTTTGTCAGTGTACGAGTGCACCTTTATGCTCTGTCCAGGTGTGCATATGGCAAATGCAGGCACACTCTGTCGTCTTCCGTTACCAGGTAGCATTGTACGTGCTGCAGTGCCACAAGAAGTTGTGCTTGTGTTGAATTTCTTGGGCTCTTCACTGGTCTGTGTGATGCAAATAAGGAATTGGACAAACCAGGATCCAATTTTGTCAAAAGTCCAAGCCAAGTATTGCAAAGATGGTCGAATTCACCAGTCTCTGAAGAGATAAGACCATTCCATGCCCGTAAAACTGAGTTAAGTAGTCAAGGTGGATGTTGTGGGGATCATGAGTTGTAGTCCCTTCTCAGGGAAGAGAACCACTCTTGACAGAGCTTCACAGTGTGCTTCCAGGCATTTTGAAGATGAAGTTGCTTGTGTGAAGCTATGTCTGGTAGCCAGGTATAGACAGTGATATAGAAAAAAATGGTCAGACACTGCCTCCAGTGTCAGCAACAGCAGAAGTTGCCCGTTTCAGCTCCACTGCATTTGTGGGAGTGACCTGATTGATCCTGGGTTAGACCACATATAGGCTATGTAGGTCCATTTTTAGGTACCATGTTTTTATTGATCATCGATATGCATTCTAAGTGGATGGATGTGTATGAAGTGAGATCACTGACATTATGTGTGCAACTATTGAAAAGCTGCGCCAATGTTTTAGTATACATGGCCTACCAGAAGTCATTGTTTTGGATAATGATACTTTTTTACTGGTACAGAATTCCAGAGATCCATGACTTTAAATGGAATTAAACCTATTAAAACAGCACCATATCATCCCTCATATAATGGGTTCACAGAAAAAGCAGTGCAAGCTTTCAAATCTGAAAACAAAATATATTACTGGCTGGTTTCCTAGGTTACTACCAAAAATCGTTAGCTTTGCTAATGTTGATAATTATTGTTAACCTTTGTCTCATGTTTTTAAAAGCACTCTTGGGAATTAATGTTATTGCAAGTTAATACAGTATACATTAATGGCAGTTTGGCTTGTTAAGGAACAGTAAAAGGATTCTTCCCTAAAGGACTAAAGCCTGACTTGTCACACTTGCTTTGCAGAGCTGACATTATTATAGAGGAAGGAACAGAAATGTGCATGAAGTGACTTGAAACAGACCCAATCTACATGTGGGTCACTGCAGTAGCACAGTGCAGAAAACCTTAAGATGTACGGAAGGGAAAGTGCTCCATGTGCCACAAACTCTCTGTAACATGTCTATGCCATTACATAAAATTCACACAGGTCAATCGATTCAACAGGTCTATACTGGTGCCAGTGGTCAACACAATTCTATATTTGTATGTTTCTGTGATACCTTTTCATATCTAGATATTAAAAAAGCAGAGCTGAAGAGTTGTAATGCACAACTATCAACATTACATAATGATAAGCCCATCTAACACTCTAATAAGACCTCAAGAGTACTGTACCAAATATTGGACGCCACATAACAGGAAGGATATTGAGGCAACTCAGAGGTTACACTGAAGATTCACCCAGGTTGATAAAAATAAAAAAACTGTGGATGCTGGAAATCCAAAACAAAAACAGAATTACCTGGAAAAACTCAGCAGGTCTGGCAGCATCGGCGGAGAAGAAAAGAGTTGACGTTTCGAGTCCTCATGACCCTTCGACAGAACTTGAGTGAATCCAAGAAAGGGGTGAAATATAAGGTGGTTTAATGTGTGTGTGTGGGGGTGTGGTTTAGGTGGGGGGAGAGAGAGAGAAGTGGAGGGGGTTGGTGTGGTTGTAGGGACAAACAAGCAGTGATAGAAGCAGATCATCAAAAGATGTCACAAACAACAGAACAAAAGAACACACAGGTGTAAAGTTGGTGATATTATGTAAACGAATGTGCTAATTAAGAATGGATGGTAGGGCACTCAAGGTATAGCTCTACTGGGGGTAGGGGGAGCATAAAAGATTTAAAAATATTTAAAAATAATAGAAATAGGTGGGAAAAGAAAAATCTATATAATTTATTGGAAAAAACAAAAGGAAGGGGGAAAACAGAAAGGGGGTGGGGATGGAGGAGGGAGCTCAAGACCTAAACTTGTTGAATTCAATATTCAGTCCAGAAGGCTGGAAAGTGCCTAGTCGGAAGATGAGGTGTTGTTCCTCCAGTTTGCGTTGGGCTTCACTGGAACAATGCAGCAAGCCAAGGACAGACATGTGGGCAAGAGAGCAGGGTGGAGTGTTAAAATGGCAAGCGACAGGGAGGTTTGGGTCATTCTTGAGGACAGACCGCTGGTGTTCTGCAAAGCGGTCGCCCAGTTTACGTTTGGTCTCTCCAATGTAGAGGAGACCACATTGGGAGCAACGAATGCAGTAGACTAAGTTGGGGGAAATGCAAGTGAAATGCTGCTTCACTTGAAAGGAGTGTTTGGGCCCTTGGACGGTGAGGAGAGAGGAAGTGAAGGGGCAGGTGTTGCATCTCTTGCGTGGGCATGGGGTGGTGCCATAGGAGGGGGTTGAGGAGTAGGGGTTGATGGAGGAGTGGACCAGGGTGTCCCGGAGGGAATGATCCCTACGGAATGCCGACGGGGGGGTGAAGGGAAGATGTGTTTGGTGGTGGCATCATGCTGGTGTTGGCGGAAATGGCGGAGGATGATCCTTTGAATGCGGAGGTTGGTGGGGTGATAAGTGAGGACAAGGGGGACCCTATTATGTTTCTGGGAGGGAGGAGAAGGCGTGAGGGTGTGTGGATCCACAAACAGAACTGCCCCGGTAGACTGATCGTCTCAGCTTGCTCCTGCCCCACAGAACTCATTTCTCATTATCTTGACTCCCTTCTCTCTCCCCTTGTCCAGTCCCTTCCCACCTACATCTGTGATTCCTCTGACACCTTACTTCACATCAACAATTTCCAGTTCCCTGGCCCCAACCGCTTCCTCTTCACCATTGACGTCCAATCCCTCTACACCTCCATCCCCCACCAGGATGGTCTGAGGGCCCTTAGCTTCTTCCTCGAACGGAAGCCCGAACAATCCCCATCCACCACTACTCTCCTCCGTCTGGCTGAACTTGTTCTCACACTGAACAATTTCTCCTTCAACTCCTCTCACTTCCTCCAAATAAAAGGTGTGGCTATGGGCCCCAGCTATGCCTGTCTCTTTATGGGGTATGTGGAACATTCCTTGTTCCAGTCCTACTCCGGCCCCCTTCCACAACTCTTTCTCCGGTACATTGATGATTGCTTTGGTGCTGCTTCATGCTCTCGTTGGGACTTGTAAATATTTATTAATTTTGCTTCCAATCTCCACCCCTCCATCATTTTCACGTGGTCCATCTCTGACACTTCCCTTCCCTTCCTTGACCTCTCTGTCTCAATCTCTGGTGATAGACTGTCCACCAATATCCATTACAAACCTACCAACTCCCACAGCTACCTCGAGTACAGCTCCTCACACCCTGCTTCCTGTAAGGACTCCATCCCATTTTCTCAGTTCCTTCGCCTCCGTCATATCTGTTCCAATGATGCTACCTTCAAAAACAGTTCCTCTGACATGTCCTCCTTCTTCCTTAACCGAGGTTTTCCACCCACAGTTGTTGACAGAGCCCTCAACCATGTCCGGCCCATCTCCCGCGCATCCACCCTCACGTCTTCTCCTCCCTCCCAGAAACATGATAGGGTCCCCCTTGTCCTCACTTATCACCCCACCAGCCCCCGCATTCAAAGGATCATCCTCCGCCATTTCCGCCAACTCCAGCATGATGCCACCACCATACACATCTTCCCTTCAACACCCCCCCCCCCACCCCACCAGTCGGCACCCATAGGGATCGTTCCCTCCGGGACACCCTGGTCCACTCCTCAACCACCACCTATGGCACCTCCCCATGCCCATCGCAAAAGATGTAACACCTGCCCCTTCACTTCCTCTCTCCTCACCGTCCAAGGGCCCAAACACTCCTTTCAAGTGAAGCAGCATTTCACTTGCATTTCCCCCAACTTAGTCTACTGCATTCGTTGTTCCCAATGTGGTCTCCTCTACATTGGAGAGACCAAACGTAAACTGGGCGACCGCTTTGCAGAACACCTGCGGTCTGTCCGCAAGAATGACCCAAACCTCCCTGTCGCGTGCCATTTTAACACTCCACCCTGCTCTCTTGCCCACATGTCTGTCCCTGGCCTGCTGCATTGTTCCAGTGAAACCCAACACAAACTGGAGGCACAGCACCTCATCTTCCGACTAGACAATTACAGCCTTCCGGACTGAATATTGAATTCAACAAGTTTAGGTCTTGAGCTCCCTCCTCCATCCCCACCCCTTTCTGTTTCCCCCTTCCTTTTGTTTTTTCCAATAAATTATATAGATTTTTCTTTTCCCACCTATTTCTATTATTTTTAAATATTTTTAAATCTTTTATGCTCCCCCCACCCCCACTAGATCTATACCTTGAGTGCCCTACCATCCGTTCTTAATTAGCACATTCGTTTAGATAATATCACCAACTTTAACACCTATGTGTTCTTTTGTTCTGTTGTTTGTGACATCTTTTGATGATCTGCTTCTATCACTGCTTGTTTGTCCCTACAACCACACCAACCCCCTCCACTTCTATCTCTCTCCCCCACCCAAACCACCCCATCCCCCCACACACACCTTAAACCAGCTTATATTTCACCCCTTTCTTGGATTCACTCAAGTTCTGTTGAAGGGTCATGAGGACTCGATATGTCAACTCTTTTCTTCTCCGCCGATGCTGCCAGACCTGCTGAGTTTTTCCAGGTAATTCTGTTTTTGTTTCACCAGGTTGATGTCTGGCATGAGGAACACGAACACAAATAAAGACTGAAAATTGGGTCATTTTTCATTTGATCGATGCAGATGATGGGGTGATATGAATTGAAGAGTTTAAATTATAAAAGGATGAGCCAGGGTTAATAAAAGCAGACAGTTGAAGGATGATTGGTATAGTTTACCCTCCAGGTAAGATAAACAAGCTGTTTAGACTATAAGATGTAGGAGCAGAAGTAGGCCATTCGGCTCATTAAGTCTGCTCCACCATTCAATGAGATCATGGTTAATCTGATAATTCTCAACTCCAGTTTCCTGCCTTTTCCCCATAGCCCTTGATTCCCTTATGAATTAAAAATCTGTCCATCTCAGCCTGGATTATACTTAATGACCCAGCCTCTACAGCCCTCTGCGGTAAAGATTTCCACAGATTGACTAACTTCTGAGGGAAGAAATTCCTCCTCATCTCTGTTTTAAATGGGCACCCCCTTACTCTGAGATTATGCCCTCTGGTTCTAGGCTCTCCCACAAGGGGAAACAACCTCTTAGAATCTACCCTGTCAAGCCCCCTAAGAATATTATATGTTTCAATAAGGTCATCTCTCATTCCTCTAAACTCCAATGAGTACAGGCCCAACCTACTTAACCTCTCCTCATATGAATATCCCTCCATACCCAGGGTCAACCTAGTGAACCTTCTCTGGACTGCCTCCAATGCCAGTATATTTTTCCTTATATAAGGGGACAAAAATTGTTCACAGTATTCTAGGTATGGTCTAACTAGTGCCTTATACAGTTTTAGCAAGACTTCCCTATGTTTATACTCCATTCCTTTTAAAATAAAGTCCAACATTCCGTTTGTCTTCCCTATTACCTGTTGAACTTATATGTTAGCTTTTTGGGATTCATGCACAAGGACTCCCAAATCCCTCTGTGCTGCAGCCTTCTACAATCTTTCTCCACTTAAATAATATTCAGCTCCTCTATTCTTCCTGCCAAAGTGCATAACCTCACTTTTTCCCACATTATATCCCATCTGCCAAGTCTTTGCCCACTCACTTAATCTGTCTACATCCCACTGTAGACTCTTTGTGTCATCCTCACTACTTGCCTTCCCACCTATTTTTGTGTCATCTGCAAACTTGACGGTAGTACATTCACTTCCCTCATCTAAGTCATTAATATATATTGCAAAAAATATAGACCTCAGCACTGATCCTCATGGCACTCCACTAGTTACAGGTTGCCATCCCGAAAATGGCCCCTGTATCCCAACTCCCTGTCTTCGATTTGTTAGTCAATCCTCTATCCATGCTAATATACTACCCAACACCATGGGCTCTTATCTTATTAAGCAGCCTTATATGTGGAACCTTGTCAAACGCCTTTTGGAAATCCAAATATTACATCTACTGGTTCCTCTTTATCTATCCTGCTTGTTAACTCCTCAAAGAATTCTAATAAATTTGTTAGGCATGATTTCCCCTTATTGAAGCCATGCTGACTCTGCTTGACTAGATAATGTATTTCTAAATACTCTGCTATTACATCCTTTATAATAGACTCCAGCATTTTCCAAATGACAGATGTTAAGCTAACTGACCTGTTTTTTGTCTCCTTCCTTTTTTGAATAAGGGTGTTACATTGGCCATTCTCTAATCCTCTGGGACTTTTCCAAAATCTAGGGGTTCTTGGAAGATTACATCCAGTGCACCCACTATCTCTGTAGCTACTTCCTTTAATATCTTAGGACACAATCCATCAGGTCCAGGGGACTTATCGGCCTTTAGCCCCATTAGTTTCCTTAGTACTTCTTCTCCAATGATAGTTATTGTATTTATTTTCTACCCCCCATTTACCCTTTGGTTATTTAGTATTTTTGGAATGTTATTAGTATGTTCTGCCATGAAGACTGAAGCAAAGTATTTATTCAATTCCTCTGCCATTTCCTGGTTCCCCATTATTATTTCCCCAGCCTCATTCTCTAAGGGACCTATGTTCATTTTGACCTCTCTCTTCCTTTTCATATATTTAAAGAAGCTCTTACTGTCCATTTTTATATTACTTGCTAGCTTACTCTCAAAGTTTATTTTCTTCCTCATTCTTATTTTATGGTCATCTTTTGTTGGTTTTTAAAACCTTCCCAATCCTCTAGTTTACCACAAATCTTTGACACATAGGGTGTTTTCTCTTTCAATTTGATACTGCCCTTAGCTTCCTTGGTTAACCATGGTTGGTTTAACAGCAATAGGATAACAGGATAGTATAACATTGAAGAAGGCCATCCAGCCCATTGAGTTTGTACCGGCTTTTTCAAAGATCAACCCAGTTAGTCCCATTTCTGTCTCATTCTATACATTTTTTCTCTTCCAAGTATTTAACCAATTCACTTTTGAATGTCACTATTTAATCTGTACCCACCATGCTTCCAGACAGTGCATTCTAAAACCTAACCACCTGTTGCATGAAGATTTTCATCATGACATCTCTGATTCATTTTCCAAAGCCTTAAATCTGTGCTCTCTGGTTATCAACCCTTCAGTCATTGGAAACACCTTATCTATAATTAATATACCAAAACCCTTCATAAGTATATACTCATCTATCAAACCTCCTCTTAGTCTTCTTTGCTCAAAGGAGATTAATGCCATCGTCTCCAGTCTAACTATGTATGTTATTCTTCATCCCTGGAATCATGCTCGTAAATCTCTCTATGCTCTCTCCAAAGCCTTAACGTCCTTCCTCAATTGATGAGGACAATTGCTTGTTGGTGCTCTAATTATCCAATTGTCATATGCTCCTGCTATTTGGGGGGCTCCTTTCTCAATGCGAGAGACCACACTCAGGTGTCTCAATGACATCACGAGCAGCAGATCCATTAGCAGCGACTGTCCTCTCCTATCAAGAATTACTCAACTTCCAGACCACAATCTCGACCAAAATATTGAGTCAGAGTTGCAGTTCCTATTTTTCCACTGGTGGGAATCCTGTGAAGAGAAACAATTCCTATTTCTGTGGCTGTGATACCATGGTGTGAAATTGAGAGCTGAGTGGAAGCGTGGTGGGTACACATTAAATAGTAACATTCAAAGGTGAATTAGATAAATACTTGGAAGAGAAAAAATGCATGGAATGAGACAGAAATGGGACTAACTGGATTGATCTTTGAAAAAGCCAGCAGAGACTCAATGGGCTGGATGGCCTCCTTGAATGTTATACTTTTCTGTTATTCTATTGTTGTTAAACCAACCATGGTCAACCAAGGAAGCTAAGGACAGTATCAAATTGAAAGAAAAAAATATACAATATGTCAGCACACTCGCAGCATTGCATGACTTTAATCCTTGGACTTTTTCAGGTTGAATGCTTTGCAACTGATGCATAAACAAAGAGTTCATCAGAGTGCATCTGGAATCATGTCAAAGAGCCATTTGTTAAGCTGCTAACCATGCAACCCAATGAGTTGAACTCTGCAAAACATGATCACTGGTGCAACATTTATAGTGTCTTCTTGCTGTAGGTCATCCACGTCCCTGAAGCATATAGAAGCATGGGGCTCTCTACTGCCCGGTTCACCAGCACTTACATATGCATCGGAGCCATGGGCAACCTACAGCAAGCACCTCAAAGCATTGGAGAAGAACCACTAGTGCTGCCTTCACAAGATCCTCCAAATCGGATAGCAGGAATGGTGGCCCAACAGCAGAGTCCTCTCCCAAGCCAGTATGCCCAGCATCTCACTCAAAAACAGCTCTGCTGGACAGGGCATGTCATTTGTATGTCTGACACCAGACTCTTGAAGCAACTGCTCTACACGGAACTTGGTTATGGCAGGAGACTCCCTGGAGACAGCACAAACACTTTAGGGATGTCTTCAAAGCATCCATGAAGAGGTCAAACAGTCCAGCCAACTCATGGGAGTCCCTGGCCTGTGGCCAACCAAGATGGAGAAGGCTCATTCGGGATGGCACAGAACACATCAAGAGACTTCTGTCAGGAACATGCAGAAGTCAAGTTGAGGTATTGAAGGGAGCGCAAAAACCTCTGAACAACCCATCTAACTAACCCTTCACCCCGCATGTGGCAGGATCTGCAGGTCACGCTTTGGGCTTATCAGCCATCTCAGAACCCATGACAGTTACTGCAGCTGTGAACTATAGCTGAAGAGCTGGAGCTGAGCTGGGAGCTGCTGGAGCTGGTAACTGTGGGCTGGGAGAATTTGCAAGTTTAAATCAGCCATCCAGTCAAGCTAGAAATGTCTTGGGCTGCAAAAAGCAGTTTTCTTCTGAAGCATGGGTTTCCACAGCAGTGTGGAAGAGAATTACAGGTCAAGTGGTATGTCTTTATTAAAGCTACAGCAGTTTGCCTTGGGTAATTTTACTGAATTTTTATAGTTAAACATCTATATGGGAGTGTTGCCTGGAAGGTGTTTATTCGTGGGTCTGACCAAGTAGAGTGTCTTTTTGGGAGCATGCATTTTAAGACTAAGTTTAATTTTGTAACTGTAATCTTGGGTGGTTAATTTTTCTTTTACTATTGTTAATAAAAATTTTACTTTTAATTTTTAAAATCCCAAAAATGTTACTGAACTTCTTGCTGCTGAGAGCAGTACATCTTCTTTTCATTTTCAGAATTTTAAAAAAAGGTATGGTCAAGCTTCCCTTCTGGGATTTGGTTTGCGCAGCAATTGATATCGGCAATGGTCAAAACACATTCAGGAACATATTTAAATGTGCATCTAAATCCAGATTTGGCTCTACTGATAAATTAACTAATGATTAAAATCCAATAATTCTGAGTGGAAGTTATGCAGTTTCAGATGTTTGAAATTGGAATCATGAGAAAATAGCTGAAAGCTAAAGAACATTTGTGGGGTTGGTGGGGAGGAGTGTGAAATTGATGGGACGCAATTCCCTCCAGGCTTCCACCCCTTTCGACCACACAGCAATTTTACGCAGGGGTAGGCAAGGCCTAGGTTTGGAAGCCCACCCTTGCCCCAATTAATGACGATTTAAGGGCTATTTCGTGCCCGGCCTCAATTTTTAGGCTGGTGGGAAGATTGAACCTCTGTGGAGGAAGCCCAAAATACATCAAAGTTACATGCAGGAAGTTGGGGGAGGGGGGACGAGGAAGATGGGGACATTTCCATCAGAAGCCCCCTTCTGAAGTCGGGCATTCCCCCACTCCCTTAAGGTCTGTTGCTCTCCAAACCTCCCTCCCCCACCCAGGCTCTCTCCTGAGACACCAACTGCTCTCTTGCAACACCCCAAGGCCTTCCCTATCCTCCCCATCCTGGGATACTCTGAACTTACCTGGGCCTCTGGTTCCCGGACTTAGTCTCTGGAGTCTTTTGAACTTCCTTTCATTCCACTGCAAAGCTGTCCCTGCAGGGACTGGAGAGCTGTTGATCAGTCAGATTGGCCGGCAGCTCTCTAAGGCGGAACTTCCTCCAGAGTGAGGGGCGGAAGTCCTGTCTGCAGCCAATTAACATTCATTGGAATGTTAATTGGCTATGGGGCTGTTGGAGTCGGCGGGGAACTCTACAGATGGCGGGAAACAAGACCGTGCCACCCTAAAAATACAGGCCACTATTTCTTAAAATACAAGATTTCATTTATCCCTTCACCAAAGACCTTAACAGAATCAAAACTTCTCACTCTGAAAAAGCTACATAAATCTGCTTATGTGTAAAACCAGGCTTGGAATATAAGCACAAATTTTGTCAAGAGTCTGACCTGGTGACTTGCTTATGATACTAGAATATAAAAGCCTAAAGTGTATACCATCTACGAGATGCACTGCAGAAACTCACCAAGGCTCCTTAGACAGCAACTTCCAAACTCATGGGGCTGAATTTTGCCGTCGACGAGCAGGGGGCGAGGCCCGCTCACCGAGGTGCAAAATGATGTGGAATGATGGCGGGGGGAAACTCCTGACGTCATTCCGCCCCATTTAAATCTTCAGGAAGGCAGGGGTGCAGCAAAATCAGCTGCGGGTCCACTGACCTGTCAATGGCCATTGACAGGGTCATTAAAACAAATAAAGGATCTGCCCATCCAACCATAAGGTTGACAGGCAGGCCAGGAGCCCCAGCGGGGAATAGAAAAAACATGAAACCTCATCCACCGGCACGATGGGGCCAGAAAATCCCAGCCTCTATTTCCTTAAAATGTCCGTCATAATTTCACTTTCTATCATCAAAGAAAACAGGTTCCTAACAACCAATCTTGCTCCACGACAAAATCTTTGTTCAGGATTTAAGATTGATAGTGACATTTCATTTCATCCTTGAGTCCACATTTGTGTGGTGACATGCCTATTGTAGTTAGACTGAGTAGAAACCCTGGAGTGTATAGACTATCATCATCTTCTTCATCTGTGGAATCAATACTGACGTATTCTTTCAATTCAACTGACAGCTTTTCTCAAACCCTATCATTCAAATCTGGTGACTCTTCACTTTTAACATTATGCAAACTAATTGAATAAGTTACATCAAATAATTTTCTCTGCGATTTTGCCACGCCTAACCATTTCCATCATCTCATCCACCCTCCCATGCCACCCATGCCATGCCAACCTATCTTTTTTTATTTGGACAAGATTAAAAGGTGTCAAGTAGGGTAAGGCTTCTGTTATTGATACTATGAATTGACACTTTTATAAGGTTGGAAGTGTAGCAGTCCTTTTCAAAGCAGATTTTTGAATGTATGTTTCTTTCATGGGAATTTCAAACACTTGCCATTGTTGTCATATGGTTCATTGGACTGTACACAGTGCATACTGAGTGAGTGAGTGTGCATGGAGGATGTGGGGGGAATGGAATGGACATGGGAGCAATGGAAGGAGTATGGAAGTGGTATGGGAGGTGGAGGAAGCACGCGAGGTATGAAGGGGCATGGGGGTGGTGGGTCAGGGTGTGAGGAGGTGTGAGGGATAGAGGCTTAATAGAGTTTCAGGGGCTGAGGTCCCAGGGAACTGAGGTGTGCCTTCTAACTGGTCCACCTCGGCACTTGCATGCCTCTGTGGCTGCCTCCATACTGCCTCTGGAAATGGTGGGCCTGACACCATCCTGCCTCCTCCCCTTTCGCAGAATGAAAGTATGGCGGACGGAGGCTCTTTACAAACGAGAAGGGTCTGCCAAGTCATGAAGTTTCCTGACCCAGCCTTCTCGCTTCCTCCACAGAAATCCACCCCAAGGCTTTCCTGATCTGTGAAAAGGCCACATAAAATCAGGAAGTCACAGGAAAATTTATTTTTCCCTGAAAAAAACAACTAGGTTCTGCATTTTTCCAGCCAATTTTTGCATCCAGGAGGAGATGAAAATCTGGGCACAAGTCTCAGGATATCAGTGAAAGGACTGCAGCAGATCTACTAATACTTACTGAAATATTTCAGCTATTATTCATCAGGACTCTTCTATTGCGTGACTTACCTTGACCTTGTGGCACCTTGAGAAAATGTCAAATATCTTGAATCTAAGTGACTACTCTTGGTAAGTAATGGGGCACTAAAGTAAATCGAATAGCATTCAAAGGCATATTGGTCATTTGCCAAAATTCCTATTACAGTCAAATCGAGATAAATGCAAAGTGGATCTGAGCAGAATTTGATATACACATAGAACAGAGCATAAAAACAAAAAAACTGCGGATGCTGGAAATCCAAAACAAAAACAGAATTACCTGGAAAAACTCAGCAGGTTTGGCAGCATCGGCGGAGAAGAAAAGAGTTGACGTTTCGAGTCCTCATGACCCTTCGACAGAACTTGAGTTCGAGTCCAAGAAAGAGTTTCAACTCTTTCTTGGACTAGAACAGAGCATAGTTGCTCAGATACCAAAGTAAAATACTGAGGAAGCTTAAAGTCTGAAATAAAAACAAGGAAATGTTGGAAATACCCAATAGGTCTGGCAGCATCTGTGGAAAGAGAAACAGATAACACATCTCATTTTACACATGTTGCCAGGCCTGCAGAATATTTCCAGTATCTTCCATTTTAATTCCATAAGGGCCCAAAGTTTGCTGGAAAAATAATGGCCCCAGAACAATGCCTATTGTTATTAATGTTAAAATCGGCCAGCAGCTTGCAGCGAGGAGACTACCCATGAATTGTGAATCACCATAAGTTGCTGGATGTGTTGTACCAGTTTGCCATTAGCTTTGCAAAAACAACATTTCACCCTCAACCACTCCATGAGCTTCATGAAGCTTCTGCATTTATTTGTCTATTAATTGCCCACTAAACGCGCCACAGAAAATTAAATGCAAAGTATTGACTGTACCTGACCAGCCCATGCTTGCAAAACACAAAAGATAGTGTTCAACACGAGATATTAATCTGTAATTCAACAATATTTGCTAAACCATACTGATTGTGCTAAGAATTACATTGAAAACCAATTTAAGATCATCAGTTGGGCTCGCAGTGTTGCTCACTTATGCATGCTAGAAGCCACAAATATTCACAAACAGGACCTTCGCTTTTGCAGACAGAGGTCCATTTTCAACTAAACAAAAGCTTGGCTAACAGCCATTCCCTGATTCATTTCCTATGGCAATGACTTGGCCAGTTGACTTTCCAAGTTTGAATTCGAATGAAACCTTGGCATCGTCGCCTTCAAGGACCTCATCATCATCATCCGCATCCTCATTGGAGGATACATGAGGCTCCTCCATCTCCTCTGCAACCAGGTCTTCCCCCCAAATGCAGCACTGGTTTGTAGCAGGTTTGAGCACGTAGCAAGTGACAATGATACGCACCCTCTGGGGACTGTACTACAGTGCTCCACCAAACCTGTCAAGGCACTGGAACCTCATTTTCAAGGTGCCAATTATTGCTCCACTGAAGTTGGGATCGCAGCAAAAGCCTCGTTATACCATTGCTATGGTACAGTCTGAGGCCGCTGCACAGGCGTCATCAGCCATGTCCTCTGTGGGTAGCCCTTCTCCCCGAGCAGTCAACCCTCTAGCCTTTCTGATCCCTGGAAGTCCCTCTCTGAGACCTGTTATGGATGTAGGAGTCTTGGATGCTCCCTGGGAATTATGGGCAGGCCTATAGGATGCATTTGTGGCAGTCGCACACAAGCTGAACATTCAGTGAGTTGACATAGTTGCTGCTTGTTGCCATGGAGATCTAAGTGCCATGTGGGTGGAGTCGATGACACCCTGTACCTGTGGAAAACCTGAGATCTGTATAAATCCCAGCGCTCTTGCTTCCTGGTTTTCCTGATCCTGGACAAAATGCACAAAGTACTGTGCTTTCACAAAGATGGTATCCGTGACATCCTGGATACATTTGTGCATGGAGGCTTGTGATATCCCAGACAGGACTCTCGTGGAAACCTGGAAGGACCCACTGGTGTAAAAATTGAGCACCGCAGTCACTTTCACGGCCACTGGCAGTAGATGCCCTCCATGTCCCCATGGTGACAAATCCTGCAGCAGGTGGCAAATGTGACCGACCAGTTCCCTAGACATGTGCAGTCTTCAGCGGCAACGGTTCTCGGTCATCTGCAGGAATGGCTGGCACTGTCTATCACCCCTGGGTCTAGAGAGGTGCCCATGAGTGACAGCCCACTGTGGATCCTGCAGCAGGCCCTGCAGCCCCTTCACCTTGAGGGAGGTGCTGCTCCCTTTACCGAGCCAGGCACCTCTGCCGCTCTCTTGTTTTTCTTCCCTGCTCCCTGTAAGCCATGAGGCATACTGCTAAATCACCAGGCTCCATGATCCTGATGTTCTCCCTGCAGGATCAAAGAGAGAGTCACGTCAGTTAGCATAGGTATACTAAGGACCTCTCTTGGTTAAGTCTGAAGGCCCCTTCATGCATGCAGGAGAGTGCTTCCACCACTTGGAAGGCCAACATGTTGTGCTCCCTTTGGCTGTCTGAAACCCTTTCCCACCTCCTCCCCACTCCACTTGACTGATTGGTGGCAGCTTCAGCCATTGGACTGCATGCTGTGCTCTCAGCTTAGGCGCTGGTATTCTCCTAGCCCCCGCCACAAAGCTGCGCTGTTAGCTTGAACCATGAGGAATACTGGTCCAAACCTTAACAACAACATTGCAAGGGGCTGTGAGAGTCTTCACTAGTGACTACGCCATGGCCACCTTTCGCAAGGGGATTGTACAACTTGCCCAGTAGGCCAATTGCTCTGCTGACCCCTAAAATGCATATTAATTTGCAATCTGTGCCCTAGGGGTGAAAAGTTCTGGAGCATTTGGTGGCACTTCCATGCTATTGCTTTGCTTAAGCGGGCAGAAAAGCTTCAGAGATCCAAAGCAAGCCTGTCAATGGAGTTGCTGCTGAATGGTCTCAACTACTGAAGAATGCTCAATTTTGATGAGCATTTCCAAGGCCTTCCACTCCCAAAAGAAAGGGTAGGGACAATTAGGGTTAAAAGAGGAGACTTACATGTGGAGGCAGGAGATGTAACGGAGGTATTAAATGAGTGCTCATACATTACAAAGGAAGGGGATGCTATCCCGGCCAAGGTGAGAGGGGAGGTAACTGGTACGCTTGAGGAATTTACAATTGAGAAGGAGGAGGTACTAGAAAGGCTATCTTTACTTGAAATTGATAAGATACCAGAATCGGATGAGATGCATCCAAGGGTACTGGGGGAGGTGAGAGTGGAAATTTCAGAGGCACTCGTGATAATCTTCCAGTCTTCCTTAGACACAGGTGGTGCTGGAGGACTGGAGAATTGCATATGTTACACCCTTGTTCAAAAAGGGGTGCAAGGATAATAATGGCAACTACACACCAGTCAGTTTGACTTCAGTGGTAGAGAAACTTCTGGAAACAATAGTTTGGGACAAAATTAGAAGTCACTTAGACTATGCGGGGTAATTAAGGGGAGTCAGCATGGATTCATTAAGGGAAAATCATGTTTAACTTGCTGCAGCTTTTGAGGAAGTAACAGAGAAAGTTGATAAGGGCAATACTGTTGATGCGGTGTATGGATTTTCAAAAGGCATTTGAAACAGTGCCACACAATAGACTTGTGAGCAAAATTCTAGCTCCTGGAATAAAAGAGAAAGTAGTCACTTGGATAAGAAATTGGCTGAGTGACAGAAACCAAAGAGTAGTGATAAATGCATTTCACATTGGAGGAAGGTTTGTAGTGGAGTTCCACAGGGATCAGTGTTGGGACCCTTGCTCTTCTTGTTATATATTAATGACTTAGACTGTGGTTTGCAGTGCATGATTTCAAAATTTGCAGATGATATGAAGATCGGAAATGTTGTCAACTGTGATGAGCATAGTCTTGAACTTCAAAAGGACATAGACATATTGGTGGATTGTATTATGACACAGCCGATGGTAAAGGCTTAGTTATTCAAATCCCAAAGGGAAACTTAAACAACCATCATAACCCATTTTTGCAATTTATATGTTTCAAGATGCAGGCTTTTAATTCAGTAGTAATAAGATCATTGAGTCTCAAGAGGTTTTTATAAAACTAAATTAAACATTTATTAACTTAAAAATTGTAAGCACATACATATGTCTACAAATTACTATGATAACAACTTCTAAAATATCCCCTGATTAATCTGGCTCTCAGTTACACTTCCGTTAAGCAACAGTGAAACACGCAGATTTAAATAGGCCTCTGGCAGAGCACACCCTGGACAGTCAAATTCAAAATGAGTTCCTTTCAGCTGGGTTCTCCCAGACAGCTGCTTAAGGCTGGAGGTTTTAGATCTTAGAATTCCTCTTCTTTTACCAACAGTCTTTTCTTCCTTTATACATATTTTCCTATTTGAATGCAAATTTTCATTGTATCACAAGGTTTTTTTTTCCTCTCCTAACAATGAAACCCCTTTCATAGCACCAATTTTACTATTAAGCTTTGGAAAAATAATAAAACCATAGGTCTGAATTTTTCTGTCGGCGGGCCAGCTTGGCGGGAGTGGGCGGGGGTGGTCGTGGAGCTGCCCACCACCATCAATTGGCTCTGTGCTGCCATTTTACGTTGGCGGGCCAATTAAGGGCGAGCCATAGTGCTCAGCACTACCTGTACGGGCAGGGGGAGGAGGGAGAGTCAAGGCCAGCATCTTGCACATATGCATGCGAAACAGCGCTTCAGTCTCCCTGAGACACAAAGCTGCCTCAGGGAGATTGAAAGGCTTTTGAAATGATCAAATAAATGGATTAAACATTTAATTAAACATGTCCCCTCATGTGACTGTGTTGCATGAGATGGGGCATGTTTTGATATTTCGGAAAAATTATTTATTTAATTAATGAAAGCTTCAGGAAACCTCATCCCGCTCGTGGATGAGGTTTTTTAAAAAATGTGAAGGCTGCTTATCCTTTTTGCCTGCCTGCCCAGCTTAAGGTTGGATGGGCAGCGTTAACAATTGCATTAATTACTTCCTTAATGGCCTTAATAGGCCTTTTAAATATTGGCCAGCGCACAGCTGACTCTGGCACGCGCCTGCCAAATGAAACATCATGAGACAGCGTGATGACATCAGGATACATGCCCGATATCATCGCATGCCATTTTACATGCCAGCGTGTTGGGCCTGCCCCCGCACGCCGACTGAAAAAGCTTGCTCTTTATTAGCTTCTTCTGGCTAGGTGTAATATTTCACACATTCTTTTGAATGGTTTATTTAAAAATGCAAATTGCCCCCTTGAAGTTCTAAAGTTCCCCATGTCTATCTAATTAACACTTCAAACATACTTCTCTTCTATACATCAAAGCCCCAGACCAGCTGGCTTTAATCCAAATAACACACACACACATGCATAAACACAGACACCACTAAACTCTATTTTAAAATAATTTCCAATAACATTATTATTCATTATTATATCTTCTTGACAATTGAGCAGACAAATGGTAGATGCATGCAGAAAAGTGAGGTGATTCATTTTGGCAGGAAGAATGTGGAGAGGCAGTATAAAATAAAATAAACTCTAAAGGTGGTGCAGGAACAAAGGGACCTCAGTGCATATGTATATAAGTCATTGAAGGTGGCATGGTATGTTGAGAGAGCAGTTAATAAAGCATATGGTATCCTAGGTTTTATTAATTGAATACAAGAGTACGGAGTTCATGTTGAACTTGTCAAAGAAACTAGTTAGGCCTCATCAGAAATACTGTGTCCAATTCTGGGTACCATACTTGAGGAAGGATGTGAAGGCATTGGAGAGAGTACAAAGGAGATTCACAAGAATCATTTCGGGGTTAAACAACTGTAGCTATGAGGAAAGATTGGAGAGGTTGGGTCTGTTTTCCTTGGAGAATAGAAGGCCAGAGGAGATTTGATAGAGGTATTCAAGAACCTGAGGGGTAGGGACAGGGTAAATAGTGAGAAACTGTTCCCATTCAAGGGTACATCAAGAGCTCGAGAGCACAGATTCAAAATAGTGGGCAAAAGGAGTAAAAATGATGTGAGGAAACTTTTTTTAAACCAGACGGTCATAGGAGTCTGGAACAAACTTCTTCAAAGGGTACTAGAGGCAGGTTGAATTGAGATATTGAAGAGGGAATTGGATTGCTATCCAAAAAGAAAGAATGTGCAAGTTAATGGGGATAAGACAGGGTTGGGATTCGGTAGAATGCCCTTTCAGTGAGCCAATGCAGAAGCAATGGGCCAAATGGCCTCCTTCTGCACTGTAAAGATTCTTTGATTCCACATGGCTTCTTCCCTCACCATCTTAATCGCCGGCTTAATCACTGCATGTGCCCTGACATGTTCTACAGAATGTGACTACATCCCAATGCAATCCAGACCAAAAAAAATGTTTTTGTATGTTTGCCTGTGTCTTTCTAATTCCTACATGTCCCCCCATTGGAATTTCATTGGCTATCCTCAGAATCACGTTTCTATATCCAAATGGTAGTTCAATATGATGCACCACCCTCCGGCTTTCATTTGATCAAGCATGATAAGGCCTCCATTTTTCTCATTAAAACATTACCTTTAAGGTAATAACATTCTGGAATACATTGTGCCTCTGTTTCTGAGTAAGCTGCCTGATATAAAAGTTTTATCTGCAAATCATTTTTCTATAACTACACTAACCTCCTTGAGTTAAACACTTCAGCTGAATTATATTCTAGTCTTTCTTCCTGAACAACTTTATCAAACACCCTGTCAGCTAATTGGATTTCCACACTTCTCCCTGCCTTTGAACTTCCTGTTCTTCTTATTTTAACCTATGAGCCTGTGATATCATTATCACACAATCTCGAAAAAAAATCCAGGATGCTCTCTCTGCAACACTTCTGTTGAAAACACTTCTACAGGCTGCTCAACTACCATAGGCATCACCCACATCTGTGATCCAGCTATATAATTACCCTGAATAAATTGAACACCTGCAATGGGCAATTTTTCCACTACTCCAACAATCACCTCATCTGTTTTCCACTTCCTCTTTAAATTTACCTTCCACAATGGAATAGGTTTAGCATCTCCATGAACCCCACTTATTATCACCTGTTCCTGCAATACTCCTTCTGAACAACAGATGTCACTATCCCACAATGCTAAGGATAGGCCCTGTTTCTCTTAAAATTGTAGCATCTTTAGCTACTCCACCCTGTACAATGGAAAGATTTTCCCTTCACACACAAAATCTTCAAACATTTCTGCAACCTGCTCCTCCCAATTCTCTTCAGTAAATTGTGAACACATTCCCATTTCTTTAACTATCACTGATTCTCCCTGTTTTACCTGCACACAAACCATTGGTTTTTCCAGTGCCTGAACCTCAGAACCCACAGTATCTTTACTTCCAGTACTTTTCTGCACTCCTATAATTCCAAAATATTTTCCCTGCAATTTACAACATACAGATTTTGTATGTCCAACTTTATTACAATGAAAATACCTCAATTTTCAAATGTCACTTCTACCTCAGCACCTTCCTTTTTATTCCGAAAAAAAAACTTCTTGCACATTTCCACCCACTCCTTCTCTTCCCTGACTACCTACCTTCCTTTCACCTTCCCACTTGCTATCCTTTTCTGATTTAAAAAGGTGATGAAAAACAGGTTTAGCTCTATGAATTAACTCATAATCATCAGCTATCTCTGCTGCTTGTCTTACCATTTGAACCTCTGTTCCTGCTCATGAGTTCTCACTACCAAAGGAATTGAGTCTTTAAATTCTTCCAACAGAATTATTTCTCCAAGAGCTGCATATGTTGTTGCTATCTTTAATGCCTGTATCCACCGGTCAAAATTACTTTGTTTTACTCCTTCAAACTCAATTAAGTTTGCATAGGCTGTTTCTCATATTCTGAAATTTCTGCCTATATGCCTCAGGAACCAACTCATATGCACTCAAAATAACCTTTCTTTTTTTTACCAAATCATAGTTCACCGGCATTTCTTCTGACAGTGAAGCATGAACCTCATGTGCTCTACCCACCAACCTGGATTGTAACAACAATGTCCAATTTTCCTGTGGTCATTACATTTGTTTAGTTATGTTCTCAAATAAAATAAAAAAAATGTTTCAACACCTCTTTCCTCAAACTTTGGAAGAGCTTGTACAAATTTAAAATCTCCCCACTGAGTTTTAGGTTAAAGGTTTTTCATCATCAGAACTTTCCTCAACATCTGATGTCTCCTTTTAAAAATCTAGCTTTTTAAGCCGATATTCTCTGTCTCTTCCCTTCATTCTCTATTCCATTGCTAACTTTTTCCTCTGGAGATCAAGGGCAGCATTTTCCCATCAGCGGGGGGGGCGGGGAGGGGGCAAGGCCCATTTGCTAACACATAAAATGACGAGTGGTGACGTCAGGCGTGCGTCCCGACATGACCGCGTGTCATTTAGGTTGTCAGTTCGGCAGCCACCGAACTGTCAAAGACCAATTAAGGCCTGTTAAAAGCTAATTAAAATGATTAAATGAGCTGCCCATTCAATCTTAAGGTTGGCGGGCAGACGAAAAGCCAGGCAGCCTTCAGAAAAACCATGAAACCCCATCCACAGGCAGGATGAGGCTTTGTGAGGGATTTAAAATGTGTATAAAATTTTTACATAAAAGTAATTGACATGTCCCTGCTCATGTGACAGTGTCACATGAGGGGACGTCAGGAATATTTTTTTCTCCCTTTAATATAGTTTTCCACTTTGCCTCAGGGAGATCTGTGCACTCTTTTGCGCGCATGTGCAAAAGAATGCACTTCCTGCTCAGGGAATCCCCCCTCACCTGCACAAGGAGCGCACAGCGCTTCCAGACAGACATCACGCTAGGTGGGCCTTAATTGGCCTGCCCACTTAAAATGGCAGCATGCCCCCAACTGTGGGTGCCGATTGGGAATCCGCCTGCCCACACCCGCACCCGCCCCCGCACAACCCCCCCAACAAAGGATAAATGCTGCCCCAAGTTTTCACATTTCCCTTTCTTTTTGAAATAATATCTTTTTCCTTTCTTTTTCTGCTGCCTCTTTGTTCCAGTTTTTACATTTCCAATTCTTTTTTCCTTTTTGTTTTCCTCCATTTCAAGTTTTCTCAGTTTCTTTGCTTGTTCAAATTCAAGCCTCTTCATTTCTAACTGAAGTCTCACTACCTCCAGCTGTGACTCACTAGCGCCAGATATCATTTCCAACTTTAAATGCTCTGCTATACCTTCAGTTATATCTGCTTTCTTCACTTCTGCAGGTATCCCCAATTGCAATTTATCTGCCAATTCCATTAACTTAATTTTAGTTACCTTTTGAAACCAGCCAAAGTTAGAACGTCAACTCCCAGATGAGTTTGAGCAATTGCCAAAGCCAAACTGCAGTCTCACCACTTCAAGAAGACCTCAAACCAACTCCTGAATTGAATGTACTTCTCATACTTATAACCTTAAGATTCACCAACTCCAATCCAATCAAAGGACTTCAAATATATCTCACAAAGAACCTTCAACTATGTTATGGCACAGCCGATGGTAAATACTGATTGTTCAAATCCCAGAGGGAAACTTAAGACAACTGCCACAACAATTTTTTCAATTTGCATTTTTCGAGATGTGGGCTTTGAACTCAATAGTAACAAGACCACTGAGCCTTATAGGTTTTTACAGAGCTAGATTAAACATGTATTAATAAAAGAAATGATTTTAAGCACATACATTTGTTTATAAATTACTGTTATAATAATTTTTAAATCCTCTAATTAATCTGACTCTCAGATATACCTCCGCTAAGGCAACAGTAAGACACGATGATTTTAAAAGACCCATTCAAAGAAACATGATAACCTAAACAACTCAATTCAAAATGAGTTTCCTTAACTTCAATTCTTTGTAGACAGCAGCTTCAGGTGTGGATGTTGAAGTCTTTTCACACTTGTTAGGTCTTAAAATGCCTACCCTGTCACACAGCCTTCACTACTTTATACATATTTTCCCCTTTGAATGCTAATTCCCATTGTTTTACTATGTCTTTGGACTTTACCTCCCTGATCATAAAAATCTCTCATAGCACTAATTTTACCAGTAATCTAAGGGAAAAATGAAAAATAAATATACAGTTTCTGAACTTCACCTGGCTAGGTGATACATTTCACCCCTCCTTTGAAAACAATCTAGGCTGGTTTATTTAAAATGCAAATGTTCTTTTACACCTTACATTCTAAACTTTCCCCATGTTTACCATGTTTACATCAAAGCCTTCAGACCATCTGCCTTTAATGCAACTAAGTCACTCATACACACACACACACACACACACACACACCTATATATATATATATATATATATATATAGACACAAATACCACTATTTCACACTAAATTCCAATAACATTATTATATCTTCCTGGCAATGTCTTATGGGCGATGTTTGCAAGTGTTGCGCAAAGTTGTGTGCACTCACTTCTGAGTTTCCCTCGAAGTCCAGCTCGTCAGGTTTCCTTTTAAAGGCAGTCGTGAAGCACTCTGTTCTGAAGTCATGCCAATGTGGGCGGTAAATTTGACATGGGGAAATGATTCCAGTCAGCAGGGCTTATAATTAGATGCAAATCTACCAAAGTTATGTTCCTGAAGTGTGGAGAAATGCGGCCCACCATTGACAGGTGGAGCAGACAATCACAAACTGGTTTCACGACAGTGTAAAACTGATTTTTAGCCTTCTCACCATATTGTCTCCCAGTCCACCACAACACCGAATGTCAACGGGGCCAGAAAATTCTGGCCTTTGTCTTTTATTTCCCTCTCAACCCAATCTTTCTTTTCACCTTATCATTTCCCTTTCTGTAGCTGATATGACACTGAATTCACCCCCTCTAATTCACTTTCCTTCTCTGTCCTTCCTCTGTTTATTATTTCAATCCTTAACTCTCATTAGTTATGGAGATAACCATGTGGTCCTATCATTCACCAAGGTCCCAGATGTCCCATTGCCTTCATTGCACCATTGTCAGCTCACACTTCAAGCAATTTATAGGCAAAATAATTATGAGTTGAAGGGTGTAGCGCCATGTCTAATTGGGCATGCCATGAGGTACTTTGATCCAGCAAATTCTGGGCTATTATTGTATGCTCACCATAAATGTCAAACTCTGACCTTGCTCTCTTGCCTTGTCCTCTGCCTTTAATTTATCACATCTTCCCTCACATGATCCCTCACCCCGCTATTTGGATTAAAGCCTTCTCTACCACCTTACTTATACAACTCCAATCCCAGCACAGATCAGGTGAAGGCCATCCCAACAGTACAGCACACACTTTCACCCAGACTGGTGTCAGTACCCCAGGAATAAAAACCCATTTCTCCAACACCAATGTTTTAGCCATCCATTTAACTCTCTAATCTTATTTACCCTACTCCAATTTGTTCAATGCTCAGGTAAGAGAATATCTTTGAAGTTCTGCTTTTTAATTTAGTCCCTAGCTGCTCTTGGTCTCTAAGCAGAATCTTTTCCCTAGTCCTACCTATGTTGTTGGTACCTACATGGACCATGACAACTGGATCCGCTCCTTCCCACTGCAAATTCATCTCCAGCCCAGAGCAGATGTCTTGAACCATGGCTGCCTTCTGCACTCATGCTCTAGGCTGCAGAGAACTTATCCCCCTGACTATACTCTCCCCTGCTATCACTACATTCCTATGAACTCCCCTTGCTTAAATGGCTTCCTGTACCATAGTCCCATGGTCAGTTTACTGATCCACTCTGCAGCCCTCACTTTCATCCACACAGGCTGCAAGAACCTGAACCTGTTGGACAATTGCAAGTGCTGAGGCTCCTCCATTTTTAATCTTCTCGATCCCCATATCTGCCTCACTCTCAGTCACACGCTCCTGTCCTTGACCAAGGACCAAATCAGATGACCCTATCCTAAGGGGCATGACTACCCCCTGGAACAAAGTATCCAGATAACTTTCCCCCTCCCTGATAAGTCACATAAAAATCAATTAATTATTTCACTGATTAAATTTTAATTAATATCTCTAATCCTGCCTCTGCTGATATTCTCATTATTTCAATAAATGTTCTACTTAACCCAAATGAAATTCCCTAATTAAGATGAGTAGAAAATATTCACCAGCCAATCTAATAAGCTTTACTGCTATTAGTAAACTTTGCTACAACTAATAAAATCTTACAAATACTAAACTTACCCAAGTTTTTGAAAATTAAATGAGAAAAATACTGACCAACTAATCAACTACCTGTAATCCACTGATGTCACAGTGATTTTTCTCAGAATGCGGTCGGTCCACTCTGGAGCCACTGGTTGGATTGCTGTGATGCAGTACTCAGGATGAGGCCTAACTCGTGTCCTATATAAGTTCAACATGATCTCCTTACTCTTGTGCTCAGTGCTCCTGTTATTAAAGCCTAAGATTCTATATGCTTTATTAACTGCTCTCTCACCATGCCCTGCTACCTTCAATGACCTATGTCGGTATATACTGAGGTCCCTCTGTTCCTGCATATCCTTTAGAGTTTCTCCCTTTATATTATACTGTCTCTTCATATTCCTCCGGCCAAAAAGAATTACCTCACACTTCTCTGCATTGAACTTCTCTGCCACTTGTCTGCCAATCCACCAATATGTCTATGTCCTTTTGAAGTTCAAGACTATCACAGTTGTTTCACACACACATGTTTCCAATCTTCATATCATCTACAGATTTTGAAATCATGCCTTAATCACCACTGTCTAGGTCATTAATATATATCAGGAAGAGCAAGGGTCCCAACACAGACCTATGGGGAACTCCACTACGAACCTTCCTCCAATCTGAAAAACAACCATTTATCACTACTCTGTTTCCTGTCACTCAGCTAATTTCTTATCAAAGTGCCTACTTTCCTTTTATTCCATGAGCTAGAATTTTGCTCACAAGTCTGTTGTGTGGCACTGTATCAAATAACTTTTGAAAACCCATATACACGGCATCAACAGCATTGCTCTTATAAACCTTCTCTGCAACCTCCTCAAAAAACTCCAGCAAGTTAGTCAAACACGATTTTCCCTTAATGAATCCATGCTGGATGTCCTTAATTATCTTGCACTTGACTAAGTGACTAGATTTTTGTCCCAAACTATAGTTTCCAGAAGTTTCCCTACCACTGATGTCGAACTGAATGGTCTGTACTTGTCAGCTTTATCCTTGCACCTGTTTTTGAACAAGGGTATAACATTCGCAATTCTCCAGTTATTTGCCATCACCTCTGTGTCAAAGGAAGACTGCAAGATTATCACTATTACCTCTGCAATTTTTACTCTCACTTCCTTCATTCCCTTAGATGTATCTCACCCAGTCCTGGGGCCTTATCTATTTTAAGTAAAGATAGCCTTTCTAACATCTCCTCCCTCTCAATTATAAATTATTCAAGTGTACCAATTACCTCGTCTCTCATCTCAGCCTGGGTAGCAAATTCTTCATTTGTAAAGACAAATGCAAAAAGTACTCATTTAATATCTCTGCTATGCTTCTGGCTTCACTTGCAAGTCCCTTTTTTATCCCTAATTAGCCCTACGCTTTCTTTTGCCACCCTTTTATTATTTATATGCATAAAGAAGACATTGGGATTCTCTTTTATGTTCGCTGTCAGTCTTTATTCATGCTCTCAACTTTGTTTTTGTGATTGGAATCCTGTGACGAGTGGTGTACTACAGGGATCAGTGCTGGGACCCTTACTGTTTATAGAGTACATTAATGATCTAGACATGAATATAGGAGGCATGATCAGTAAGTTGGCGGTATCGCAAATAGTGAGGAGGAAAGCCTCAGATTAAAGGATGATAGAGATGGGCTGGTAAGATGGGCAGAGTAGTGGCAAATGGAATTTAATCCTCAGAAGTGTGAGGTGATACATTTTGGGAGGACTAACTTGGCAAGAGAATACATAATGAATGTTAGGACCCTAGGAAGTACAGGGCGTCAGAGGGCTCTTGGTGTACATGTCTATAGATCCCCGAAGGCAGCAGCACAGGTAGAAAAGATGGTTAAGAAGGCATATGGGACACTTGTCTATATTAGCCAAGGCATAGAATATATGAACAGGGAGGTTGTGTTGGAGCTGTATAAAACACTAGTTAGGCCACAGCTGGAGTACTGCATGCAGTTTTGGTCGCACACTATAGAAAGGATGTGATTGCACTGGAGAGGGTGCAGAGGAGAATCACCAGGATGTTGCCTTGGCTGGAGTGTTTGGAGCAGAGAAGGCTGAGGGGGGAACCTGATAGAGGTACACAAAATTATGAGGGACATAAAAAGGCTAGGGAGGATGGAACTTTTCACCTTACTAGAGGTGTCAATAACCATAGATTTAAGGTAAGGAGCAGGAGGTTTAGAGGGGATTTGAGGAAAAATGTTTTCACTCAGAGGGTGGTTGGGATCTGGAACACACTGCCTGAGGGGTGGTAGAGCATTTAGTAGAACATTTAAGAAGTATTTAAATGAGCACTTGAAATACCATAGCATACAAGGCCAAGTGCTAGAAAATGGGATTAGGATAGGTGCTTGATGGCCAGCATAGACACGATGGGCCAGAAGGCCTGTTTCTGTGCTGTATAACTCTATGACTCTATAACTTGCTTTTCTTATTAGTCTTTCCACTTCTTCTCTGGTCCTTCTATATTCAGCCTGATTCTCCATTGTATTTTCTACCTGACATTTGTTGTACGTGCACTTCTTGCTTTTTATTTTCACCTCCAACTCTCTCATCATCCAGGGTGCTCTGGATTTATTTGTCCTACCTTTCCCCTTCAAGGGCATATACCCTGACATTGCCTGCAATACTTTTTCTTTGAAGGTGGCCCATTGTTCAGCCATCATCTTTTCTGCCAACATTTGATTCCAACTCATACAACTAAGCAGCATTCTCATCTCATCGATGTTGGATTTCTGCCAATTAATTATCCCTGCTCTGGACTGTTCCTTGCCCTGTTCCATGGCCAACCTAAATCTTTTGATACGATGGTCACTGTCTCCTAAATGCTCTCCCATTGTTATTTGATCCACTTGAGCCAACTCATTCCCCAGAACCAGGTTTTTAAAAATTTGTTCATGGGATGTGGGCATCGCTGGCTAGGCCTGCATATATTGCCTGCCTCTAATTGCCCTTGAGAAGGTGGTGGTGAGTTGCCTTCCTGAACTGCTGCAGTCTGTATGGTGTAGGTACACCCACAGTGCTGTTAGAGAGGGAGCTCAGGATTTTGACCTAGCGACAGTGAAGGAATAGCAATAGGATGGTGAGTGGCTTGTGTCTGCTGCCCTTGTCCTTCCAGATGGTAGTGGTCATTGGTTTGGAGGTTATAGCTGGGCACTTAGAAGAGCTCAAGGCAATCTGTAATAGTCAGCATGGTTTTGTGAAAGGAAAATCATGTTTAATTAATTTATTAGAGTTTTTTGAAGGAGTAACATGCACAGTAGATATACGGGAGACCGTAGACATAATGTACTTGGATTTCCAGAAGGCATTTGACAAGTTGCCACATCAAAGTTTATTACAGAAAATGAAAACACATTGTGTAGGGGGTAACATATTAGCGTGGATAGAAGGTTAGCTGGCTGGCAGAAAGCAGAGAGTATACATAAATGAGTCATTTTTTGATTGGCAGGATGTGACGAGTGGAGTCCCACAGGGATCTGTACTGGAGCCTCAACTTTTTATGCTTTACCTCAATGGCTTAGATGAGGGGAGTGAAGGCTCAGTAGTTAAATTTGCAGATGACCCAAAGATAGGTCGGAATTTGCTGTGAAGAGGAAATGAGGAGGTTGCACATGGATATAGATAGGTGAGTAAGTGGGCAAAGATCTGGCAAATGGAGTTTAATGTGGGAAAATGTGAAGTTGTTCACTTTGGCAGGAACAACAAAAAAAAGCAGAATATTACTTAAATGGAGAACGGCTGCATAATTCTGAGGTGCAGAAGGATCTAGTTGTTCTCGTCCACGAGTCACAAAAAGTTAATATGCAGGTGCAGCAAGTAATTAAGAAGGCTAATGGAATGCTATCCTTTATTGCGAGAGGGATTGAACATATAAGTAAAGATGTTATGCTTCAGTTATACAGGGCATTGGTGATGCCACACCTCGAATATCGTGTGCAGTTTTGTTCTCCTTATTTTAGGAAGGATGTAAATACACTGAAGGCAGTTCAGAGGATGTTTACTAGATTGATACCTGAATGGGTGGGTCGTCTTATGAGGAAAGGTTGAACAGGATGGGCTTGTTTCTACTGGAATTCAGAAGAGTGAGGGGTAATTTGATTGAAGTATACAAGATCCTGAACACCTTGATAAGGTAGACATCGAAAGGGTGTTTCGTCTTGTGTGTGAGCCTAGAACTAGGAAGCACTGTTTTAAAATTATGCGTCGCCCTTTTAGGACAGAGATGAGGAGAATTTTTTTCCCTCAGAGAGTTGTCCAACTTTGGAATTCTGTCTCAGGAGATGGTGGAGACGGGGGTCATTGAATATTTTTAATGCACAGGTAGATAGATTCATGTTAGGCAAGGGAATCAAAGGTTATCGGGGTTAGATGGGAATGTAGAAATCGAAACACAAGAAGATCATCCATGATCTTATTGAATGGCGGAGCAGGCTCGGTGGTCTGAATGTTCTGCTTCTGTTCCTATTTCTTATGTTCTTACGGAAGGTGCTGTCTAAGGAGGCTTGGTGGGTTCCCTCAGTGCACCTTAGAAACATGAAACATGGAAAATAGGATCAGGAGTAGGCCATTTGGCCCTTAGAGCCTACTCCACCGTTCGATATGATTGTGGCTGATCCTCTATCTCAATGCCGTATTCCCACTCCCTCTCTATCTCCCTTGCATTCCAAAAATCTATCTATTTCCTTCTTAAATATTGTCACTGACATGGCCTCCACAACCCTCTGTGGTAAACCCTCTAGAATTCTCTACAGGTTCACCACTCTCTGAGTGAAGAAGTTCCTCCTAATCTTGGTGCTAAATGGTTTATGGTGTATTCTGAGGCTGTGACACCTTGTTTTAGCACCCCCATCGCCTGCCCCACACCCCCCGCCCCCCCACCAACCCCCTACCCACCCAGCCAGAGGAAATATCATCCTTGCATCCAGTCTGTTCATCCTTGTCAAAATTTTATGTTTCAATGAGATCACCTCTCATTCTTCAAAAGTCCAGTGAATACAGGCCTAGTCGGCCCAATGTCTCCTTATCCTGCCATCCCAGGAATCAGTCTGGTGAACTTAAGCTGCACTCCCTCTATGGCAAGTATATTTTTTCTTAGGTTACGAAACCAACACTGCACACAATACTCCAGGTGTATTTGGTCTCACCAAAGCCCTGTACAGCTGCAGTAAGACATCCTTTCTCCTGTACTCCTGTACTCATTGACTAGTCACCTCCTGCCTCTCCGAAAAAGACCCATTTATTCCTACTCTCTGCTGCCACTGCCATGGTGGTGAAGGGAGTGAATGTTTGTGGACGGGGTGCCAATCAGACAGGCTGCTTTGCCATGGATGCTGTCAAGCTTCTTAAGTGTTGTTGGTGCTGCACTCATCCAGACAATTGGATAGTATTTCATCACACTTCTGACTTGTGCCTTGTAGATAGTGGACAGGCTTTGGGGATTCAGGAGATGAGTTACTCATGAAGGATTCCCAGCTGACCTGCTCTTGTCACCTTTTAATGGAAGCAAGGTCATTGATGAAACAGCTGAAGATGGTTGGGCTGAGGACACTATCCCGATGAACTCCTGCAGTGGTATCCTGGAACTGAGATGATTGACATCCAACAACCACAACCATCTTCCTTTGTGCTAGGCATGACTCCAACCAATGGAGAGTTTTCCCCAATTCCCCCTGACCCCAGTTTTGCTAGGGCTCCTTGATGCCACAATCCATCAAATGCTGCCTTGGTATCAAGGGCAGTCACTCTCACTTCACTTATGGATTCAGCTCTTTTGCCCATGTTTGAACCAAGGCTGTAATGAGGTCAGGAGTTGAGTGACCCTGGCGGAACCCAAACTGAGCATCAGTGAGCAGGTTATTGCTAAGCAAATGCTGCTTGATAGCACTGTTGATGACCCCTTCCATTACTTTACTGATGATGAAGAGTAGATTGATGGGATGGTAATTGGGCGGGCTGGATTTGTCCTGCTTTTTGTGTACAGGACAAACCTGGGCAATTTTCCACATTGCCAGGAAGATGCCAATGTCATAGCTCTTCTGCAACAGCTTGGCTAGGGGTGCAGAAAGTTCTGGAGCACAAGTCTTCAGTAGCATTGCTGGAATATCATAAGGACCCATAGACTTTGCAGTATCCAGTGCCTTCAGCCGTTTCTTGATATCACGTGGAGTGAATCGAATTGGCTGAAGACTGGTGTCTGTGATGCTGGGGTGCTCTGGAGAAGGTTGAGATAGATCATCTGCTCAGCACATCTGCAGATTGTTGTAAATGCTTCAGCATTATCTTTTGCAACAGTGCCTGCTCTCTCATTGGACCAGAAACATACTGCAGCAGAAAATTATCTTGAACACATTCCAGAAACTCTCTCCCCTCTTGTCCCTTTGTACTATTCCTGTCTCAGTCTATATTTGGATAATTGAAGTCTCACATTATAATTACTCGACTCTATAATTCTTGCACTTCTCTGTAATTTCTTTGAAAATTTGTTTCTCCACATCCCTTCCACTAGTTGGCTGTCCATATACTGTACCAATCAATGTTATTGCACCATTTTCATTCCTTATATCTAGCCAGGGAGATTCCATCCTTGACCCCTCTGAAACATCCTCTCTCTCCAGTACTGTAATGCCATCTTTAATCAATATTGCCCGTTTCTTCCTTTCCTGTCTCTCCTAAACACCTTGTATCCAGAAATATTTAACGTCCAGTCCTGCCCTTCTTTGAGCCAGGTGTCTGTTATAACAATAATATCATAATTCCATTTGTCAACCTGTGCCTGTAGTTCACCAACCACACCCCATGCATTCACATACATGCACATTAGCCCTGCTTTTGGCTTTATTTTTTACTTTCCTCCTTACTCTGACTCCATCGAATGACTTACTATTGCCTACGCTAACTCTGTCAAACTCTACAAGTATTCTTTGCAGAACACCTTTGGTCTGTCCGTAAGAATGACCCAGACCTCCCTGTCACTTGCCATTTTAACACTCCACCCTGCTCTCTTGCCCACATGTCTGTCCTTGGCTTGCTGCATTGTTCCAGTGAAGCTCAATGCAAACTGGAGGAACAGCACCTCATCTTCCGACTAGGCACTTTACAGCCTTTCGGACTGAATACTAAGTTCAACAACTTTAGATCTTGAACTCCCTCCTCCATCCCCACCCCCTTTCCATTTCTTCCCCCTCCCTTTTGTTTTTTATATAGATTTTTCTTTTCCCACCTATTTCCATTATTTTTAAATCTATACCTTTTATGCCCTTTTAGTCTTATTTCACCCCACCCCCACTAGAGCTATCTTTACCTTGCATGTCCTGCCATCCATTCTTAATTAGCACATTCTTTTAGATAATATCACCACCTTCAACACCTCTTTGTTCTTTTGTCTGTGACATCTTTTGATTATCTGCTCCTATCACTGCTTGCTTGTCCCTACAATCACCACCACTCCCCACTTCTCTCCCCCCACCTTAAACCAGCTTATATTTCACCCCTCTCCTATTTTTAATTAGTTCTGTTAAAGGGTCATGAGGACTTGAAATGTCAACTTTGTTCTTCTCCGCCGATGCTGCCACACCTGCTGAGTTTTTCCAGGTATTTCTGTTTTTGTTTTGGATTTCCAGCATCCGCAGTTTTTTGTTTTTATCTACAAGTATTCTATTTACCCTGATACTCTCTGATATATCCTCATTATCAGCTGATACTTCACTCCTTCCCACTGCCAATATTTCTCCTCTCTACTCTGAATTTCCTGTCAAGTTCCCATCCCCCTGCCAATCTAGTTTAAACCCTTCCCAACAGCACTGGCAAACCTCCCCGGGAGGTCATTAGTCCCAGTCCTGTTAAGGTGTAACCCATCCTTCTTGTACAGGTCCCACATGCCCCAGAAGTAGGCCCAATGCCTCAAAATTCTAAAGCCCTCCCCCCCACCCTAATTCTCCAGGCACGTGTTGAACTGCTCCATCTTCCTGTTCTTATGCTCATTAGCACATGGCACTGGGAGTAATCCTGAGATTATCACTCTTGAGATCCTGCTTTTTCATTCCCTTCCTAGCTCCCTAAAATCTGTTTTCAGGACTTCATCCCTTTTTCTATCCATGTTATTGGTCCCAATGTGGTTCATGACCTCTGGCTCTTCACCCTCCCCCAAAGGAATGTCCTGTAGCTGCTCTTTGACATCCTTGACCCTGGCACCAGGGAGGCAACATACCATCCTGGAGTCACATCTACAGGTGCAGAAATGCCTGTCTACTCTCCTAATTATGGAATGCCTGACCACTCTATCACCTCCATTCCTCCTCGTCCCCTCCTATGCGGCTGAGGCATCTGTGGTGCCAGAAACCTGGCTTTTTCTACAGTCCTCTGAGGAACCATCTCGCTCACCAGTATTCAAAATAGAAAAGCGGTTAGAGAGCGAAATAGCCTCAGGGAATTCCTACACTACTTGCCTGTTTCTCTTAGAGACTCTGGTGGTCACCAATTCCCTCTCTGCCTATGTACTTCTTAGCTGCGGTGTGAGCATCTCTGTGAGTGTGCTATCCGCATAATCCTCAGCCTTGCGAATGTGCCACAGTGACTCCAAACACCACTCGAGTTCCGCAACCCGGATCTCAAATTTCTACAGTTGGTGACAATTCCTGCAGATGTAATCATCGAGGGCCATTTGTGCCTGCACAACTTCCCACATCCCACAGGATGCACATTCCACATGGTTGAGATGCGCTGACATGCATTAACCTTTGCATAAAGTGTTTACCACCGTATGGTGCAATATAATAACTCATCTGTCACTCACTAATTGTCTCCTCTGTACCAAGTCTGGAAAGGCCTATTCTTCCTAACCAATCAACTTATGTGACTCCTGTGACGTCACTTTTAGATTTTATCTTTAAACTCCCAGCTCTCTCTCTCTCCACTGCCTTTTGGGCTCTCTCTCCTTCTCAGTACTCCTGCTGCTTTATGTGCTTCCCCTGCAGCAAAGTATGAGTCAGCTACTCAAGGCAAACCCCAACTTAAGCACTCTAAACACCCTAAGTAACACTCTCGTGCAGATTCAACCTTAGGAGAGTACAGCCTGCTGCAAAAGTATCAACTTTCATATCACGCGCATCAACCTTTCTGGGCTCTATGATAGCAAATGCAAAAGAATAGGCTGTTTGTATTTAATTTTTACAAAGAAATAATTTGTCATCCCCCCCATGACTCAGTTAGTTAAAGCAGTGAACAGATGAGTCATATAGATTCGTTGCCCCTGGAAGAAACCAAGCTACATTGAGATTGCTGAACACTGCTGCAGCACAGGCATGGATATCAGCACTCTCCTATTTCCCCTCAATATGTGTGGCTCATTGCATACGATCATATCTCCTCAAATGTGAATGAATGTCTGGCCAAAAAGTGCTGCAGTTAGGGTGCTACTGTCTATCTCTGGGCCCTCCTCTCTCTTGCTCTTTTTCAAGCTGATTTTCCAGTTGCAGAAATGAGGCCTTTATTTAAATGTTTTAATTACAGCTGATGCCGTTCAGGTTGACGGCGCATATCTTGCTGGAACAATGATCATCCAGGAATGAACAATGTTCCAACATTAAAATATAGGCTAGAATCGCTGAGGTACAAAAAAACAAATTGGACCCCTGACAGATACTATTTGATAGAGTTAGACTCCTGCCACTTACTGAAGACAGGACCCCAGGTGTTCATGAGGGATTTTATTCATTAAGAGAATGATGTGTACTGTTAGAAAATAGAATGTTCCTACTTTTGATAACTGATGTCAGAATCAAGGTCAGGTATAACACTGGTGAGGTGCACAGTAAAGCTCCTCTACTCTGACTGAAAAACATTTGTTAACCCCCAACCTCAGAAGAGCACAGCCTGCTGCAGAAGTATGGACTTTCATGTCATGCACTTCAACCTTTCTGGGCTCTGTGACAGAGAATGCCAAAGATTAGGCTGTTTGTATTGAATTTTCACAAAGAAATAATTTGTCTTCCCCCCACCGCCCCCCCCCCCCCCATGTCTCAGTTGGTTAAAGCAGTGAACAGATGACTCATATAGACTCGCTGACCCTAATCCGAACCCAAGCTATATTGATATTGCTCAACACTGCTGGAGTATAGGCAAGCATGACAGCTCTCTTCTATTTCCTTCCAATACATACGGCTGATTGCGTGTGATCAAATCTCCTCAAATGTGAACGAATGTCTGACCTAAATATGTTACAGTTGGGGTCCGAACTGTAACAATCATACTTTCAAACTGTTTTAGCCATTTAGCTGAATGTTGACTGGGATAAGAGGGTTCTCTGCTCTTCTTTAGCACCTCATTCAAAGATAATCAATTCCAATGCTCAATAGCAGCAACTAGATTCCCTGCTTAATCCCTCAAGTGGGGCTTGAATCCAATGCCTTCTGATTCAAAAATGAAAGATATTTGAGCTAAGCTGACTCTCTGACAACTTCCATCATTATTGATTTTATATTCACAGAGGCTACAAGTAGCAGTTGCCTATTCGATGTGTGATGACAGTGAGGTTTAAACACTAACATAATAAATATTGTTAATCGGTGACTCACCACATCAATTATCTGTATAAAGGTCACCCCAAGATCAACAACTAGCGGCTGCGATTCATTCAGTACAGGGCGCTCCAAACGATTGTAGTTTTTCATCAAATCCCTGTAGAGTTTTCTTTGGTATTCACCCTGCTGTGAATCTCCATGCAAAAAAATAAAGAACTATCAATTTTCATTCACTCATAACCACATCACATATTAATGAACAATATCATAGTGCATCCACAGTTGTTTCCCTAAGATGTCTTTGAAACTTCTTTCTGTAATAAGAAAATATGTACATATATCTTGGGAAAATCTTTGCTAATTGGAAAGTGGTTATTAAAATGTGGAAATATATTATAAAATTTATAATTTTATATGAAAATATAAAAATGTCAAACAGCAAATAAATTATTGTTTGGTAGTACAGTTTGGTAGTACTTGCCCACCAATCAGCACTCTCTTCTCGTGAAATATAAATTGTTGTTCCCTTTACATTTGGTATCCTTGCAAATTATCCTGATGAGTGTAAGACGAAAAGCTTCGACAACAGGTACCTTTTTCAGCAGTATTCAATTAAATTACTTATTGCACATTTATGATCATAACAATACAGGATAATAAAATCATCTATGTTAAATTGTACAAATCTTGTGTTAATTAATCTCAATGCAAGATTCTCTTTGACAGGAATTCGTATTTGCTAGGCTAAGTTTTCATTAATGATTATATTTGACAGGGTTTTGATGCAAATGTTCTTTTTTTCAATTTTCAGCCCTCCCAAACTCTCTCCACCCATCATGCGAGGGGTTACTATTGGGGCTAATATACCCCACATCATCAATGCCTTAATAACCAATGCAGATAAAAAGGACATAAAGGATGTCCTTGATGCATCTACCAGTAGAGATCAAAGATGTGAAACAAAGCTCAAGGAAATGTTTCCATTCCCAACCATCAAAGATCTCAGACTATGTTTAGACAGAAAATAAAGCAAGCAATTTATTGTTTAAGCTATTTATTGAACCTTATGATTTTACTAAGCATTAATATATAAAACTATTTAAAATCTCCTGCATCAATTAATGACATTATCATTCTTTGTTAAAATTTTAAAAAGCTAACAAAGGCTTTAATTCTGAAACATGGGAGGTATTCAAAGTGACACACCACTGTTTCATGTTTCATACGTTAGGACTCGATCAATATAATATTTAAAGATGAAGTACTTTCGGAATAAAGTGCTTGTTCAACTCTCTAACACTGGCCATTCATTCAACTTCAACAAATTAGATAGTTATTCCCTTCACGAAGGTCTGCCAGTTCAACTTTCTGCTTAAATCCCAAGGCATAATTCACTGGGTTATGCATTCGTGTGTACCTCAATTAATTTCCATTCATCAGAAGCTCTTTTTGACACCTAAGTTATCAGAGCACACTAAAGAATGTTCAATTATTCCCTTATCTCTACTATTCAATGCTGGCTGGCAGCTTTGCAGCAACATTAACCATCTGTCATTGTCATTGTGTAGCTGACTGAAGAGTTATGCTTCCTCAGGCTAAGAATCTGCACTCCATTTGACACCTTCCCCTTGATAACACATTGTGATTGGGATTTCACAAAGTTCAGAACTGCTGGCAAGATCCCAACATCTTTCAACACATGGCACAATGTATCACCATTGACTGAAGCATTATCTTTGTTACTGGATCAATAAGGAGAAAGTGTACTCTAGTTGCTAATTTGAAGTGACATGGGAATGTGGAACTTACCATGTATTCAGGCTGTCCTAGATGCTATCTAGTCTAATCCAACTTCACTTGCCTAATATTTGGAAATGCCTCATGGAGATTTCATTTCTCCCAGTCAATATTTCTGAAAAAATCATTAGTTGTATTCAAAATTAATGTGCTTATAATTTCACTATAACTATGGACCAGAGGAAATCTTCATGGGTGTATTTGTAACCTTACTCCTCCTCCGCCTCCAGGTACCATGCCATAAGAGGGCTTTGGCAACAATGAACTTCCATGATTGTGCTTGACAATGTACTGCAGTGGCTTGCTGTTGCCTTCTGCAGTATGGCTGACCAGAAAGCTCTCTGGCTCTTACCACCGGCCATCAGTTGTATTGGCAAGATTTACAGGCTGATGATCAACCTGTTTGGCCACATGATGAATGCACCTTCCGTGGCCATCAAGCCCCGAAGTAGGACTTGAACTCAGAGTTTCTGGCCCAGAGGTAGGGACACTACCACTGCACCACAAGACCTCCTGTCATTTTACTACAAAGAGAAATTCTTCCTTGAGTCTGGAAGTCCTTGAGAGGGCATGGCCGTGCAGAGAAAACCTGACGACGCAGCGGCCACAGAAGTCCCATCAAATTTAACAGCAGGGCATCATTGTAAGTTTGTTTCTGCTTTCTGCCATGCAGTCAGTTAAATTGCCTGGCTGCTGAATGGGTACATTGACTGCATGGGGCCACAGTGGGGAGCTCTTAGGGTGGTCCCCACGGCCAATTTGGTTAGGGAGGCACACTGAAGGGATACTTGCTTCGGATTTCAACAAAGAGGCTGCCAAAGCTGAAATTATACCAGTAGATAAAGGCAAAAAGAACATTACAATTGTTAAGGTATAAAGAAAGGAAATAGTAAACAAAGTAGCCAAACTTAGGGAGGTCAAGACCCGAGGTCCAGGTAGAATATAAGTTCAGATGTTCTAAGAAACTAACGAGGAGATAGGAGAGGCACTAGTAACCATAGATGCAAAAACAAACAAATAAAGGAACAGCTCCAAAGGACTGATGAACAACAAATGTATTTTGTATCTTCAAAAAGGGAGTTCAAACTAATCCTGGGAATTATAAACTGCTCAACGTCAGTGGTGGGAAAGGTATTGAGATCTTTGTTAAAAAATGAGATAACAAAGCATTTAGAGATGGACAATATAACAAAAAAAAACATGAATTTCTAAAAAAAGGTAATGTTTAAGCAACCTTACTGAATCCCTTGAAGAAATAATACAAATAATAGACAGAAGTAAAGCAGTGGGTGTGGTATATATGGAATTTCAGGAGGCTTCCGATAAGGTTCCATAGGGTATACACACATCGAATGTTAAAGTTGTGAAGCCAAGGTCCACATAGTAAAATGGATTGAAAGATGACTGATGCCACACAGGAATCAGAGGGTATGTGTTAAGGGAAGTCTCTCAGACTGACAATTTGTATCCCGCAGCGATCAATGAATTGCACTCAGGGATTGGAGATACATTCCTGAGGTTTACAGATGAAACCCAATCGGTTGGCATAGCTGACAATGAAGAGGATAGTGAGAGTGCACACAAAGTCATTATCAGACTTGCAGAGTGGGTGCATAATTGGCAAGTTTAATTCTATATAGTGACCTGAGGCATTGTTCATATTGGTTGAAGGAATAAAGAAGCCATTTGTTCCTTGGAGTTAAGAAATTAAATGAGATAGAAGCTGACAAAGAAATTTAGGGATACGGAACATTAGAAATAGCTACATAAACTGATAGTGCCTAAAGAGTACAAAATACTGGGATTTATTTCCATATGAATAGAATCCCAAAGCAGGGAGATAATGTTAAATGTATATAGAACCTTGGCTGGACCACAATTTTGAGTATTGTGAAACCAGTTCTGGTTTCCGTAGTACAGAAAGGGTGTTGAAGCGCCGGGGAACATGTAGAATTATTTATAAGGATGTTAAAGCCCAATTGAGAGGTTAAGATGGACAGATTTTTGGTCTTTCAGGGAACCAAGGGATATGGGGAGCAGGCGAGCAAGTAGAGTTGAAACCCAAGATCAGCCATGATTGTACTGAATGGTGAAGCAGGCTCGATGGGCCATAAGAGTATCCCCTGCTCCTATTTCTTGTGTGCTTGTGTTCTTGTGAGAGGATGAAGCTATTAGGGAATATTGAGCAGACTAGAGTTCCTTTCTCTGGAAAAGAGAGGATTAAGATGAAGCCTGATAGAGGTCTTTACACTTATAAAATTGTTTGAAAGGGTGGGTGTCGAGAAGATATTTCCACTTACATGCTAATCCAGGACAACAGGTCTTGGAGGAAAGCATATAGCCACTAACAAAGCGAATAAAATATAGAAAGAACGTCTTTATGCAGAGAGTGGTGAGTATATACAATTTGTTGCTATGTGGAGTGCTTGAAGCAGATAGCATTGATTCATTTCAGCAGAGGTTTAAAAAATATATGAGAGAGAAGGGAATTGTGGATGGGGGTGGGGCAGGATGCAGAAGAAGGGTGTGACAAGGTAGAATAGGAGGAAGCATGTGCAGAGTATAAAGACTGGCATAGACCTCTATCAGGCCTCATCTTAGTCTTCTCTTTTCCAGAGAAAGGAACTCTAGTCTGCTCAATATTCCCTAATAGCTTCATCCTCTCACAAGAACACAAGCACACAAGAAATAGCTTGTTTTTCTGCAGTAGATTATATGCAGTTTTGTAGTAGCATCCCCCCTCCCCCCCATCACTGTTTTATAAATTAATCCGACAACTCTGTTTCATTGACACTGAGCCACTGAATGCACTTGCATGTAATTACCAAATCCCACAGTCACTCATTCTCCATAAGTCTTTGGATTAATTTCATTGTGCCCATCGTTCTGACCCTGTCATGACCCTTGTGCCCAGCTTCCTGGGTCAATGACATTAAGAAAGTCATCAGAGGGATTGTGCACATGGATTTCTTCTTTTCCAACAGGAGAGCAGCCCCATTGCATCTCTAACTTAGCAGGTTGGAGAAGGTGAAAGCATAAAGGGAGGGGGTTCATCAGTGAAAGTGACAAGCCGTGAAGCCTTTGATCAATTACACCGAAGAGCTCCAGCCATGGCTTGGTGAGAGGATGCTGTGTAAAGCATTCCTTTTGCCAGAGAGTATTATTACTGCATTACAGTTTGGTGTTCAGAAGACACTTCACCTATCGAGCAATTCATCCATTTCAGTTGTGCTTCCTTCTTCCAGCCTCCAGAGCAACATGGGAACAGACAATGCAGCCCCACTTGCCTCTTCAAGAGGGAATGGGTTTTCCACTGTTACATGTTCCAGGATCAGCAGGAACAACGCCAGCAGGAGCAGCAGCTGATTTTTGTTCAGCCACACGCCCCTCCATAGGGCAGAGGGGATGGTCACGGAGTTACAATTGAAAGGAAGTGAGACCATCCAAGCAGAGGACCAGCTATCCTGACATACGCAAGGACCAGGGTCTCCAGATGCTCAAACTCTTAGGGCAGGCCACAGCTGACACTTATAGACTCCTGGTCCTAGACTGCTTTCCCAGTGGATCAGGGGGACATGCATTGCTAGTTTTTAACAAGGTGCCTGCCATTTGAACATATTCCTGCTCACTGTTCTTTTTCCCAAAATATAATCCCTCATATTTCTGTGGATTGAACAATGTGTACCATCTATTGACCCACTCTGTCCATATTGTGCTGCAGTTTCCTGCATTCGCCCTCGCAGCTTACCTGGCCCTCTGATTTGATATCATCAGCAAAATATCATTCCTTCTGTGCTTAATTTTGATAAATGGAAATAAAATGAGGCCTCCTGTGGCTCAACACTACTGTCTGAAAAATATCCATTTAATGAGGCCTGCCATTTTATGACATTGATGATTAATAGTTAGCAAAATGAATTATGATCTATTTTCACAGTGACACAGCAAGAGCTAATATACCCAATGAAAAATGCACTTTAAATAACCTGACTACTGCCCCTAACCACCGCCCCCCCCAAAAAAAAAGATTGGTCTGACTAATTTAAAGGACTTGAATATTAAGGTAAGTTCACCTCTCTCATATAAAACAGATCTCTTCTGATAATTCCCCTAAAACTAGTGGTCAAAGTGCATCATAACAACTTGCATTGATATAGTGCCTTTAATGGAGTGGAGAATCCCAAGCTCCTTTACAGGAGAGAAATTAAACAAAATATCACACCAAGCCATAGAAGAAGCCATTAGATGTCCAAAGCTTGGCCAAAAAGATAGGTTTTAAGTGGTAGGTTGAAAGGAGAGAGATAGAGAAGTTGAGGAGCGACTTCCAGAGCTTATGTTCTGGAAGGCTGAAAGCATGGCCTATAACTTTATATTTCATACACACTATGCTATCATCTGAAGTATAATCATTTCTGAACAACTACTTTGAAATGCTATATATTCCCTTTCACTCCATAAGATTAAAGTGATTTCCAGTTCAGGCTCAAGGACAATCTGATTCAGACATCAATTTTACGGGGGTGAAGTGAATAAAGTTTTCAATTTCACTATTGTGTGTTGAGACAAGATGTACCTATTACATCAAAGGAGTATTGTTGCTCTTGATAAAATGTCCTACTAGCCACTTTTATAGAATCTTAAAAAGGGAAGAGCACAATGAAACAACTGGTCAGCAGTTATATCTACAAAGTAGTACATAGCTGCTCAAAGAATTTTAAAATGCTGAAAAATTGAAATTGCTTTCCAGATATTCAATATGGAATGTTAATATGTTGTCTGGTAAGAAATAGGTCCCCAGTCAATGAAATACTGGTCAACAGAGGAAGAATACCTGGGCTCAGAGGAGAGGGAGTCACCGTAAATAGCCATGAAGGGTGGAATCCTTGGAAACAGAAGGTGACAAAGTAAAATAATTAATTAACACACTTCAAAAGAACATAAAATTGGAATGGGTATCCAAACCAGAACGTCCTTATTCCACTGGCAGTTTAGGTTAAAATTGGATCTTAATAATTCAGATATTTAGAAGTTTATAAAAGACCTTACGCTGATTTTTTGCTGCTCAGCCAAAATCCCAAACAGAAATATTGCAGAACACAATCCATGGCCGCCGACTATTGCTGGAACAGACTTCACCACAGTTTCTAAGGACAACCTCATTTTAAGGTTGATAGTTTGCTCCTGTTTGATCACTACCATTGCCTCAGGGAGCAGAAACCTCCTGTGTGATTGGAAGGCCAGCAGTCACTCATCGGGATGGCACACTTCTAGGAGGGCACAGAGTTTCCCAAGGCAGCAGTGAAAGTCCTGCCAGACCAAGTGAGCTGAAGGAGGAAAGGCAAAGACGCTCAAGGACAATGAATGGAGAGCAATAACCCATTCGTGGCTGGTCAGTGCCAGAAGATTAGCAGCAATCCAGCAACATGTGAATGTCTTAGGAAGAAGGCAAAACAAGTAAACCAATGAGATCACTAAAAATAATTCATAGAATCATAGAATGGTTATAGCACAGAAGGGTACCATTGAGCCCATCGAGTCTGTACTGGCTCTCTACAACAGTATGTCAACCCCTGTCTACGTACTACGCCCACTCCCTAGCCCTTTCTCTGTAGTCCTGTAACTTTTTGTCCCCTTGGGGTGCTCACCTAATTCCCTTTTGAAAGCTACAATTGAATATGCCTCCACTTTCAAACAGTGCATTTCAGATCATAACCATTTGCTGAATAAAATGTTTTTTCCTCATGTCGCCTTCAATTCTTTTGCCTATCACTTTCAATCTGTGTCCTCCAGCAATAGATACAGTTTCTTTCTATCTACTCTGTCTAGACTCCTCAGGACTGTGAAGGCTTCAATCAAATCTCCTCTCAAACATCTCTAGTTTAAGGAGAACAAATGCAGCTTCTCTAATATATCCATGTAGCCAAAGCCCTCATGCCTGGAGCCATTCTAATAAATCCTTTCCATACCCTCTCTAAAGCCTTCACATCCTTCTTAAAGTGCAATATCCATAATTGGAGACAATACTCCAGTTATGCCAAACCAGTGATTTATTAAGGATCTTATGATGAACCTTTAAGAAAATTTTGACAATTCCTCATCCGCCATTGTTCTTTCCAACCTGCAAACGACGTGATCAAAAATAAAATTCAAAACATGGGAATACATTTTTAAACACTGCATACTTTGGAATAACATAATTAAACATAATTATAAAAGCATGCTTTATGTCTTTGGGAACCCGCTTGAAAATTTTTACTTAAAAGCCTCAGCCTGTCCTAAAAGTCTAGGCATGGACTTGATACTTTTCCACAGATGTATCATTGTCAGCTAGAGAGGGATGTCACATGCAATCAAAAAAAGTTTTCAAGGATGCATTAGCTGTTTTTTCCCCAGTTTTGGGGAAGGTAAGTCTCTTTGTGATGTATATGGATTTCTGAGGTTTTCCTAACAATTGGAAAATTCAGGTAAATTTTTCATGTTTGTTTCCATTTGTTTTTATTTTAACTTAAATGAACACCCTGTTGAGGCTTTCTACTTTGTTGGAAACTTGGAATAAAGCTGACTTGGTGGATTTTGCCACTTGGTCACTGTTAATGCCAGTGAATTTAAATAATGTTGGTAAGGTAAATTGTAGGATTACAGCTTGTACTGTGAGCACGTCTCAGATAGTAGAGGAGGGAGGGAGGGAAGGAAAGAGAGGAAAATGGCTGTTATAGACCTGTGGCAGCAGAAAACAGAGTTACCTCTCCTATAACAGGACCACAGGGCTTTCTTTGCCCCTACATTAATCATCAGTAATCACCATCTGATTGAATAAATCAGTTCCAAATAAGTGCACTCTTTACTATACAACTGTAACTTCCTTGAATAATCAAGGACTATGTCAGTGCATTGCCTATTTTTAGTGCAATTTTTAACACTGGTGCTTTTGTGTTGGCCCGTGATGAGGTCTTTACGAGTTGGTGTGATTTTTAAAGCATTTGTCACTTTGTTTTCTTAAGTTCCTTTGGTTGTACTATAAAATTCAGATGTCACCATGGCTGAGGGTGCTTATTTTCTTCTGCAGGTGGATGGTTTAATAACAATAATGTTATGAGTGATTTGTGGGACATTCAGCTTTATTAACTAGGCCCTTAGTTACTGATCCTATCCAGGCAGATTTTGCACTCAGGTATCGAGTATGGAGCCTGCAGCCCAGGCTTGTCCTGGAGGTTCATCTGTGGTGTGCTAGCTGAAGCTTCGTTGGATTAAAGCCTCCCGGGTGTCCCTGCCTCCCTGGATTATGCCCGGGTCAGCTTCTACCCTCTCAGCATTTCCCTGTGCGTGCTCATCCTTGGACTCACCACTGGACTCATCGTGTGCAGCCGCAGACACAGCGTCAACGTTTTCATCGTTCACAGCGTTCCCCCCTTCCAGCGCAAGATTGTGGAGAGCACAGTATACAACCACATGATCTGGGGGTACTGGAGTGCACCCCCTGAGTGGTCCAGGCAATGGAAGCACATCTTGAGAATATCAATGGCTCTCTCCATCACAGCCCTTATGGTGCCCTGGCTCCATTGTACTGCTGCTCAGCTTCTGTTTTTGGATGGCGGAGAGGCGTCATGAGCCACCTTCTGAGGGGATAGCCCTTGTCATCCAGCAGCCATCCATTAAGCTGGGCTGGAGCACTGAAGAGCCTCGGCACCTGGGAGTGTCTGAGGATGTAGGCATTATGGGAGCTGTCTGGTTATCTTGGATAGACTTGTAGAATCTGCATCCTGTGATCACACACTATCTGTACGTTCATGGAGTGGAAGCCCTTCCTGTTGACAAAGGCACCGGGCTCACCTGCTGGCGCCTTGATGGCCACATGTGTACAGTCTATAGCACCCTGGACACGGGGGAGGGCAGCAATGGTCATGAATCCTCTGGCTCACTGGGTCTGGCTCGCCTGGACCCAACAGAAGTGGATGAAGGTGAATGCACACCTGAACAGAGCGTCTGTGACCTGCTTGACACAAGTGTGGACAGCTGATTGGGAGACACTGCAAAGATCACCCACCGACCCCTGGAAGGAGCCAAAGGCATAGAAGTTGAGGCAGCTGTGACCTTCAGAGCCACTGGCATGGGATCTCCACCCACACAGTTAGGGGAGATCTCAGGCCCAGCCATCTGACAGATATAGTTGACTGTCTCCCTTGAGAGACAGAGCCTCCTTCGGCACTGCACTTCAGACATATTGAAGTAACCACTTTGGCCTGGCAGCAAGATAGTGGCATCTTCTGTGGCCCATTCCACTTTGGACTACCTCTTGGCCCTGCACCCCTTGTGCCTGTGCCTGACCTCCCAAAGGTGGCTCCCCTGGAGGCTGAATGTGCACTCCTGGCCTCCTCCCCCTTCTGGCCCTCCCTTCTTCCTCAGAGAAGGTGCCTCCAGTGGACAGTTCAGCTCCCATTACCAGGCTAAGGGAAGGCTTCCTGAAACCTGCAGGCCCAACAAAGATTCCTCACTGCAGAGTGTTGACCTGAAGGTTTGAGTCCAGACAAAGCAGCTGGAATGTGTTTTGAGGTATTGCAGATCACACAGGCAAGTATCAGTAACTCTGAAACATCAATATTTGATAGAGCACACTCACGACCCCACTGAGCACTCTTATCCCGCCCGTGGATGTGGTTTATACAAATGCGTCCTACCCGCCTGCCCATTGCGCCCATGCGCTGACCCAAAGATCACACAGGTGCTGAAAAATCGCTGTCGATTGGTGCCTCAAGGGCTTAAGTGGCCTGTTAATTAATGGCGGGCGCGCATCAGATATCATTGCACACCCGCCCAACGAAATATCGTGATGGCGCACGGTAACATTGGGTGAGCATCCCGACGTCACCATGCATCATTTTACATGCGACCCGCCCCCGCACGCCAATGGGAAAATTCTAGCCTAGTAACTTGTTCACCTTCAATGGAGATAGATTGCCAACAACTGTGGTTCTGTTGGGAATAAGGTCTGATACTTCTCTAAAGTGTGTGTGTGTAATTGTGAGCAGACACCCTCTCTATATATTTCTTTATCTATAAAAATCTCTGGGTAAAACTGTTGAAGGCTGGTTGGATCAAAGCATTTTGGCCAAAATATAAAAGACACACATTTGGCAATTAAGTTGTTAAGTGAAAGGCTCTCCCTCCTTCCTTGTCTGAGCCACATCATGAGAAAAATGTCCCTCGTACAAAGGTCTCTTGCTAAAGGTATAATGAAAGGGTGGGAAAATCAAGCAGAGGATGATTCACTTAATCAACATTTCCAACAGCAGGTGACCTTTGCTGACTCACATTGTACAAAATAGAGGGTGGATCAAATACAAATAGATGAATTTACTTTTAGCACCTTTCACAACCTCGGGACTTCTCAAAGCAATTCATAGCTGATGAAGTGCTTCTGAAGTGTATTAGCTGTTGAAATGCAGTTAATGCAGCAGTTTCGCTTATAGCAAGCTTCTACAGACAACAGTGGGATAAATGACCAGAGAACGTGGTTGAGTGTCCATGGAGGAACTTCCTGGTCGTTGAACCTGCTGCAGAAGTTGCAGCCACAGAAATCCTAGAGAAATGGGTTTCCACCTGCCTCCCACCACAGTAACGGTTGATGATTGGGTCAACCCCTTGGTAATAAATAGTACATCTGTTTTTGCTGGTCTTGGCTGAAGGATACATTTTGGCCCAGACACTGAGAGAGCCATGTGCTCTTTACCCCCATTTTACACTTAACTGAAGTCAAACACATGGTGCAACAGCTCCAGTTTTATCAGCATTAGAAAATGATCATGTTAACTTGTACCATTTGTGAACAATAAACATTTACCTCAAAACAAAACACAATAACACGTGAAATAGGAGCAGCAGTATGCCGTACAGGCCCTCCAGCCAGCTCTGCCCCTCATTACGATCAGACCAATCCTTGATTGCAATTCCACTTTCCCATGTGATCCTCATATCCCCTGATGCCTCCCAGTGCCCAAAAATCTATTTGTCTGAGACTTGCACCCACAGCCCTCTGCGGTAGAGAATTCAAAATATTCACAACCCTCTGGGATAGAGAATTCTAAAGATTCACAACCCTCTGGGGTAGAGAATTCTAAGGATTCACAACCCTCTGGGGTACAGAATTCTAAAAGTTCACAGCCCTCTGAAGTAGAGAATTCTAAAGATTCACAACCCTCTGGGGTAGAGAATTCTAAAGATTCACAATGCTCTGGGGTAGAGAATTCTAAAGATTCACAACCCTCCGGGGTAGAGAATTCTAAAAATTCACAGCCCTCTGAAGTAGAGAATTCTAAAGATGCACAACCCTCTGGGGTAGAGAATTCTAAAGATTCACAACCCTCCGGGGTAGAGAATTCTAAAGATTCACAACCCTCCGGGGTAGAGAATTCTAAAGATTCACAGCCCTCCGGGTTAGAGAATTCTAAAGATTCACAGCCCTCTGGGGTAGAGAATTCTAAAGATTCACAACCCTCTTTGGTAAAAAATTCTAAAGATGCATAACCCTCTGGGATAGAGAATTCTAAAGATTCACAACCATCTGGGGTAGAGAATTCTAAAAATTCACAGCCCTCTGAAGTAGAGAATTCTAAAGATTCACAACCCTCTGGGATAGAGAATTCTAAAGGTTCACAACCCTCCTGGGTAGAGAATTCTAAAGGTTCACAACCCTCCGGGGTAGAGAATTCTAAAGATTCACAGCCCTCCGAGGTAGAGAATTCTAAAGATTCACAGCCCTCCGGGAAAGAGAATTCTAAAGATTCACAGCCCTCCAGGGTAGAGAATTCTAAATATTCCAACCCTCCGGGGTAGAGAATTCTAAAGATTCACAACCCTCCGGGGTAGAGAATTCTAAAGATTCACAGCCCTCCGGGTTAGAGAATTCTAAAGATTCACAGCCCTCTGGGGTAGAGAATTCTAAAGATTCACAACCCTCTTTGGTAAAAAATTCTAAAGATGCACAACCCTCTGGGATAGAGAATTCTAAAGATTCACAGCCCTCCGGGGTAGAGAATTCTAAAGATTCACAGCCCTCCGGGGTAGAGAATTCTAAAGATTCACAACCCTCCGGGGTAGAGAATTCTAAAGATTCACAACCCTCCGGGGTAGAGAATTCTAAAGATTGACAACCCTCCGGGGTAGAGAATTCTAAAGATTCACAACCCTCTGGGATAGAGAATTCTAAAGATTGACAACCCTCCGGGGTAGAGAATTCTAAAGATTCACAACCCTCTGGGGTACAGAATTCTAAAGATTCACAACCCTCTGGGGTAGAGAATTCTAAATATTCCAACCCTCCGGGGTAGAGAATTCTAAAGATTCACAACCCTCCGGGGTAGAGAATTCTAAAGATTCACAGCCCTCCGGGTTAGAGAATTCTAAAGATTCACAGCCCTCTGGGGTAGAGAATTCTAAAGATTCACAACCCTCTTTGGTAAAAAATTCTAAAGATGCACAACCCTCTGGGATAGAGAATTCTAAAGATTCACAGCCCTCCGGGGTAGAGAATTCTAAAGATTCACAGCCCTCCGGGGTAGAGAATTCTAAAGATTCACAACCCTCCGGGGTACAGAATTCTAAAGATTCACAACCCTCCGGGGTAGAGAATTCTAAAGATTGACAACCCTCCGGGGTAGAGAATTCTAAAGATTCACAACCCTCTGGGATAGAGAATTCTAAAGATTGACAACCCTCCGGGGTCGAGAATTCTAAAGATTCACAACCCTCTGGGGTACAGAATTCTAAAGATTCACAACCCTCTGGGGTAGAGAATTCTAAAGATTCACAACCCTCTGGGTGAAGGAATTCCTCATAATCTCTGGCTTGAGTTTTTCGGCCCCTTTGGCATTGGGCATCATGGCAGTCCAGGGTGGGTGGCAGCAATGTGGCAAGAAGGCCAGAAATTGGTTTCACGTCGTTGTGAAACAGTTTGCAATCGTCCACACTGCCCGTCAGTGGCGGGCCGCAATTCTTGTCGCTGGATGTCGGGAACATCATTTTAATACACTTGCATCTAATCATAAGCCCTGCTTGCTGGATTCATCCCCCCACCTCAAATTTACCGCCCAGACTGGTGTGATTTCAGAACAGCATGCCTCACAACTGCCTTTAATTCTGGTGACCAGAATTTTGAGGGAAACTCAGAGGTTGGTGCACGCAACCTTGCGCAGCGCTCGCGAGAATCGCCCATCGGACATCAAAGATGAGGTGCTGCACGTTTGCGGGGTCACAGGAAAGTCATTTTTTCCCGGCTGGCTTTTAGTGTGGTGCCAGAGCAAGGGCTCCAGTGCAGGTCAGACCAGGGGCGGGGGATGGTGGGAGACAAGGCAGCACAAAGAGACTGAAGGAAAGACTCAAGCACATGCCGGTGGTGTGGGGGGAGTGGGGTGAGCGGCCACACACTTGGAAAAACTTGTCAAAAGTGAGCATTCTTCTGTAGCTGAGACCATTCAGCAGCAGCTCCGTTGACATGCTTGAAGTCAGGCCTCTGAAGCTTTTCTGCCCATTCAAGCAATGCAAGAGCATAAAAGTGCCACCAAATGTTCCAAACCTTTTCACCCCTCGGGTGCAGACTGCAAACTAATGTGCGTTTTAGGACACTTCAGAAAAAGTGGCCAACTGGGCAAGTTGTAGAATCCCCTTGTGAAAGTTGGCCTTGCTGTGGTCACTGGTGGAGGCACTAACAGCCCCTTGCAATATCTTTATTAAGGTGTGGGCCAGTATCCATTCTGGTTCAAGCTAACAGTGTAGCCTTGTAGTGCGGGTTATGCGAGAGAACGCTTGTACCTGATCTGAGAGCACAGCATTCAGTCCAATGGCCATAGCTGCAGCCAATTGGTCAAGTGGAGTGGCGAGGAGATGGGTGGGGTTTCAGACAGCCAATGAGAGCATGACACACTGGCCATCCAAGTGGTGGCCAGCACATTCCTGCAAGCGTGAAGGGGCCTTCAGACTTAACAAAGAGAGGTTCTTAGGACACATACGCTAACCCATGCATCCTTTCATCCTGCAGAAGGAGGACATCAGGAGCATGAAGCCTGGTGACCTAGCTGTATGCCTCATGGCTTATAGGTAGTGGAGATGAAGGTGAAGAGAGTGACAGAGGTGCCTCAAGAAGAAGGGGCAGCTGGAGCTCCTGCACACACCACTGAAGAGCCACAACAATGCAATGCGGGTCAGCGTTTTCTCAGGGTCTACAGACGGTGCTTGTCATTCATGCAGATGACCAAGAATCAGTGTTGCCGAAGGCTGCACATGTCCAGGGAACTGGTCGGTCACATATGCCATCTGCTGCAGGATTTAGTGCCACGGGGATATGGAGGGCATCCACTGCCCGTGGCCGTGAAAGTGGCTACGGCATCAATTTTTTTGTCAGTGTTCCTTCCAGGGCTCCACAGGTGACCTCTGAGGGATCTCGCAAGCCTCCACATACAAGTCCATCCAGGAAGTCATGGACGCCATATTTGCAAAGACACATAAATTTGTGCATTTTGTCTGGGATCAGGAGAGTCAGGAAGCAAAAGTGTTGCACTTTGCCCAGTTCTCAGGTTTCCCAGAGGTGCAGGGTGCCATCGACTGCACTCACATGGCACTTAGAACTCCGTGGCAACAAGCAGTCAACTATGTCAACTGCAAGGGATACCTCTTGCTGAATGTTCAGCTGGTGTGCGACCACCACAAATGCATCCTGCAGGTCTGTGCACAATTCCCAGGGAGTGTCCATGATTCCTACATTTTTAGTAGGTCTCATATACCTGATGTCTTCCAGGGTCCACAGAAGCTGCAGGATTGGTTCCTCGGGGACAAGGGATACGTGCAGGTGACACCCGTGAGGCAGCCACAGACTGCAGCAGAGAGAAGGTACAATGAGGCTTATGCTGCAACTCGTGCTTTGGGGGAGTAAACCACGAGGGTGCTGAAAATGAAGTTCCAGTGCCTGGACCAATTTGGTAGAGCCCTGCAATACAGTCCACAGAGGGTGTCACGCATCATCGTCACCTGCTGTGCCCTTCACAATCCGGCGCTGCAACAGGGGGAGAATCTGCACATCTCCTCCGATGAGGAAGGCATTGACAGGAATGAGGGTGATGACATCCTCAAAGGTGAGGATGATGACAATGAGGCCATCGCATTGTCCAGGCAAGGTAGGTGCGCTCGGGAGGCCCTCACAACGATTGTCTGCGCCACCCCCATTGACAGGTGGCATGGACGATCGCAAACTGGTTTCGCGATGGCATAAAACTAATTTTTGGCCTTCTCACGATATTTTCCACTCACATCTGCCATGACACCTGCGTCAACGTGGCCAGAATATTCCAGCGCTTATCTAATGACACAGGGAAGGATTTTGATGAAGCAGTTGATGAATAGATGTGTCAAGGCACAAAAAAAGGTGGCCCGGCCAAGAATGGCAGATCTCTTTATTGTAGGATTTTAAAGTGAAGGCTCGGTTATTATAATAATAATTGCAATTATATCATGCCTTATCATACTATCCAGATGACTCGGGCTCATAATACTTCATATAAGTGAATTACTTCTGGAGCACAGTGACTATTAACTATGCAAATGATTGATTGCACTGTTGAATAATAATTGTAGATAATTTAATGTTACTGCTGCAGATAAGCAAGGCTATTCATCACAACTTGCTTCATCCATTCTGAAAAAATGTAGTCCCCACATTCAGAGCATTCAACTATACTCCTTCCTCCACCCTCACTGGGTGGCTGCTCATGTGTTAATCACTCTTTGCATGAAAAACTTTCTGCTGTTATTACCTTTTGCCAATTTGAATTGGGGTCCCTTCACTTGTCTATGATGTTTTATATGGAATTCATGTTCTGGATTTACCTTGGCAATACTTTTATTACAAACTTCTCTTAAAACTTCTGAGATCTCCCTTCAGTTTCCTCCTTTCAAGATCAAAAAGCCCAAGGTAGCGAACAGCCTTTCCTTCTGACTAAACATCTGACTGTAGTGATCAGTCTGATACCTCTTCTTCACACTGAAGCTGCAATTTGAAGGTCACTTGTATACCTATGACCAGAAGTAGATGTTAAATAGATCCAAACCATGTGGTGAAGTATGAAACAAGACACAATTCTTTTTCTTGATTGTAGGTTTATTTACAGGCTGCAGCCTTACAGATCTCTGCCTCCTAATTGCCATGCCAATGTTTCAGTTGACTCTCCTTATGTGATCCCAGTCTGTAATCAAACAATGCCCATCACTTGTGTATCTTTAACAACATAATTAACAAACAATTAAGAGACCCCTTTCTTTCTTTAAACAAATAAAATCTTTATTACAAACTTAAACATACAAAGCAATCAAAGAAAAAATGGTTTTCTATAATTCTTATAATTCATTGTAATACAAGGTGTTCTCTTCTAGGTATCCAATAATTTCTTGAAGCAAGCATTTCTCTATGTAAAGCAGTCTGATGATTAGTGACTTGCGTCAGCCCATTTTATTTTAGAAATCTCTTTCCAGCGTTTCCTTCAGACCAGCAAGGTCAATCCTCAATCTTTTCTAAGTGACACCCCTTGTTTAATGAACATTGTCCCAAAGAGAATAGTTTCCACATAAAATTTTATTAAAATTTCCCAGAATTCCCCTTGTATAGGATTTCCCTCAGAACGTTAAATAAATACAATCCCACATCGATCGTTTCTACTAGCACCAGCTTTTCTGCAGCTAGGGTGCTTTTAATGACCATTTTCTTGGCTTCGCAGCCCAAGGTACAATACTTTTCATATATCCCCATCGAAAATATTATAAACCCAGCCATACTTGAATATCCATCCAGAATATTAGCAGGGGAAGCATCACTGAAAAGGACAAACTATATCTCTTGGGTCATCCATGGCTGGAAGCTTGAATGCAAATTTCTCCGAATTTAATTATTATGTTTTATTTGTCCACAGAGCCTCCTCAACTCTAGCATGTTTCATCATAGTACTAAACCCTAGTGCATCATGACTGGCATCGAGTCTTGTTTGCACAGCACAGCCAATTTAAATGCCCAATCAAGCTGGTCTGTTTCATTTTCCTGCAAGGACTTTGCTCAGTTTATCGGGATACACTTAATACTTTCTAGATATGGTTGTCGACTCAAGGTTACTCCCGACCTAGTCTGATTAATGTCTAACCCTATATATTTAAAGGCCCCTGAAGCCTGACTTCCAAGCTTAAATTCCCCTTTTATCTAACCTATAAAATGTTGCTCAAATTCCACAAAACCTCCCCATAGAAAATTATTGATGTGCATCATAATGATGCTTGCGAGCTTCTCTTTGTGAGACCAGTAAAAGACAGTTGGGTCTGCTTTCAGCTGAATATAACCTACTTTCAGAAAGACAGACCTAACGGAGAAATACCATACCCTCAATGCGTCATTAAATCCATAAACTCATTTGTTTCATTTCCAACTGCCCCTTCGACACCACCTCCTTCTTTAGGTGGTTTCGAAAACACTGCTCGTTAAAATCTTTCACCCAGCAAAAATGTGGCTTTTATATCAATTGACTTACACTCCCAAGAATATGTGGCTAAGAAGCTAATAAAAATCTTCAAGATCACTTTTCCTGCAATGGGAGAATCCACTCTATCGTGATCACTCTCTTTGAAACCCCAAACCACCAGTCTCGCTTGAGCCTTAAAGGAACCATTAGGAAGTTCTTTTTTCTGTACATACTCAACTGTGTGATAAGGCTGTCTGTTCCCTATCTGGCACCTCTGAGCATACACCAGCATTCTTTTCAACTATCCAACTCTTTTTCTTATGCTTCTCTTATCAATTTATCTACTAATTTATTTGTAGCCACCAAAACTTCCCGATCATGAGGGTTTCTACTTCGAGTGGCATCCTTGGTTTATTTTATAGTCCTCGGTCTAGATGGACCATAGCCTCTACCTTCCCTCCTATCTCGTTCTGGACTACTGTTACATGACCTCTCCCTCCCGTGATCAGAGGTTCTGTTGCCTGTACGTGATCCTTTCCTGGGACTAGACTCACTTCCAGGTCTGCTCTGGGAACTTGCACTGTGTTTTCTAGCTTTCCACATTTTCACCTGATTTTGCCAATCCATAGATCTTACCTTTTGTCCATTATTTTGAACAATTAGCCAATGTTTGAATTTGCCGGTGGCTTTCCCTGCTCTCCCTTCAATGGTTGTATCTGTCCATTTACTGGCCCCCTTCTAGTACGTATGTTACCTTAGTGCTAACTTTTAGTAGTAGTCCTTTGGGATTAATAGCACTAGTGCTAACTTTTGGTAGTGTCCTTTGTGATAAATAGCCTTACTAGTGCATTGATATCACTTTGTCAGTCGTCACCCAGCTCTTTGTCTACCGTACTCTACTCCTCAAATTGTCAAACATATGAGTATATGAAGTTCAGGATATTCAGATTCTTTGAGTTTATAACCAATCCCAATTAACCTAGATGAATGTACCCTAATATTCTGACTACCATGTTGGAGAATTACTGTCTTCCCAACACACCCTATCACTTTACCCAGACATTTCCACTCTTTCTGACCTGCTCTTTTATAGTATATTAAATTCCAAGGATTAAAGTTTATCTCTGATGGTCTTATGCAATGCTGTAAGGTTTGCTGAATTTTCTGAGACATCTGCCTTGATGAATGCCCTTCTTCCTGCATGTAGGACATTCAAATGTGCAGAAAAGATGGAACTAATTGTAGTCCCTTCCAAGGCCTGGAGTTTGAGCACACATTACCAAAGATATTTTTGGATTTCTCCCATAGACCAACTGACACAGCCTATAGCCCCCAACCATTTGAAGTGAATTCTTTGCATGGACTGCCCATGCCAGGCAGATGTTGGCTTAAAATTTGGTTGGTCAGCTAAGATCTTGTGAACATCTCAATCACTGCCTGATTTCTTTCACAAAGCCTATCACTGAAAGGATTTTCAGCTGCAGTCTTCATCACTACAATGTTCATATTTTTGCACATGATTCTAAATTAGCTATTGGCAAATTCAGTTAGGAATTTAGCCAGTGCCTCCAATCTGGTACCTGTCCATTGTTCCATGATTTTATCCACAATCACTCTTTTGTTTTTACCATGTATTACTATAAACAGGCTGAATCTTGTTGCTATATCTATGAAATGTGAACTAAAAATGTTTCTATCCTTATCCCACACCTTTAAATCTGTAGCTACTACTTCATTAAAGTCTTGTGATAATGGGATGCTTACAATAGGCTGTGATACTGTCCTCTGATACTTTTTGCATATATCATATTTTTCACTAATCTCTTCAATAAGCTTTGTATACTCATCATCAACTACCTCTGTATCCTTTAGTAAGATTTTTAACCTGTGACAAGAGGGATGAGCAAACTGTTGATATAACTTTAAGATGGTTTGCCTTTATTCCTCTCAAATTCCTAACGCCAGAAGCCATTAACAATATTTAACATTCTAATTAGAGATACTTTATGTTTTGCTAAAGGGATGCAATAATCTCCTGATTTGCAAATCTTCTGACCTTCCAAAGACAATTGCTTTATCATATTCCATGGTTAATTTCATTTATGCCTTTTTCATGGACGGTTTGCTCAGCAGCAAGGGTATCTCACATGAGTGGCTTACCTCAGCTATTCTACATAGAATCATCACTCTATTTGGTAACTTTAATGTGTTATCATCCCTGAACCTGAGGCAAGTAGAACTTTCAAATCCCCCGACCTTAGTTGATCCTGACTAGTGAGTGAATCCAAATAATATTTCAAACAAAACGTTCCACATACTGTGGATGGGCAACCACTGTCCAGCATGGTACTATTAAATGAATCTGCGACTAGTACACTTATTACTGGGCCGAAGCTTCTTGTGACCACTACGATTCCTTCAGACTAACCAATATCGTCATCTTCCCCTTCCAAACCTTCCATGTCATGCATCGCCTCACAAGCCCTGTTGTTTTATTTTGGACAAATTACCATATAATGATATTTCAAATCACATCTGAATCACCCGTTAAAAATTCCCCGGGCATTCCTGGGGTTCATTCTTCTGTTATTATTACTCCATTCCTGTTGTCTGCCAGATCTGCCAAAAGAGGTATCCATCCTCATTTCTTTTGCCTGTGATTCTTCGGTTGTATGATGCCTGCTCCCCATATGTGAACGTCTTGAAGTTCCATGAGCACTGAACCCTCCATCTTTTGTGACTCTGTTGAGTGCCCCATTAGTGCCATGAAGGCCACTGGAAATGACTGTTTTCCTAGGTTTTTTTTTTAAAGACTTAGGCATCTGATCCAAAAACATTTCTCTTTCGGAGAATTTGACTCCAGTTAAGACCAGCGGCCTTCCCACATGTGACACTTTAGCACAATCCAACAATTTGAAAGCAAACACTGAACCAGGAATTTCCAAATAGAATTTCTGCAATCTTGTACAAAGTCTGTTAAATTCCATGATACATTTTTTCTGTGAAATAACCATCTGACTTTCTAAATTTGTCAAAGGCTGACCATGTCTCAAAGCATCTAACAAATAATCATTCTTATAAATCTTATCCAAAAAGCCTGATAGATTATCCAAACCTTCTTCAGTGTTCAACTGATGAGCCTCTAGCTGGCACCTTATCCGGCTTTTATTAGGAAGTACCATACCTTACCATACAAGGCCATACCTTGTTTTCTCTTTGGCCAGGGTGTAACCCGTGTCTAAATGTCTACTTCATTTCTCCATTGGTCTTTAGGTTCAGGTTCAGAGAACATTAGTCATATCTGACACTAAACACTTGGTCCGGGATTTTCCAGCCCCATTGCGGGCGGGACCCAGCCCAGAAGTCCATTGACTTGAGGCGGGACTGGAAGATCACGGCAGCGGGCGGGTGTGGAAAATCCAGCCCTTGGTTTCAGTCATTCTTCTCAAAAGTAACTCCAATTACTGTCTTCTATCAGAAAAAAAATCTTCTTAGTTTCGAATCTTCACCTTTACGCACGTTAGCTACCACATTAAATGGATCAATGCTAGGTGGTGAAGTACAAAATAAGGCACAATTCTTTTACTTGATAGTAGGTTTATTCACAGGATGCAGCTTTACAGATCTCTTAACTATTACCCCAGTATTCCAGCTGACTCTCTTTATATGTGATTTCAGTCCTTAATCAAACAATGCCCATCACCCATGTATCTTTAACAACATAATTCACAAACCATTAACAGTAAATAGAATATTCAGGTAAAAGATTCACAGATCTTTATATTGTTCCAGTCAATATATGAGTCCCCTACTTAATATTCACCATTCGATTTGTTTTATTGATTGATATTCCAGAGTGGTTGAACTCATTAATGACCAATTCTCATTCAACTTTGCCCTTATCTAATTTGTGTTATGGCACAGTGGACGGTAAATGCCAAGCTCCTCAAATCCCAGAAGGAAACTTGAAACAGGTGCCAAATCTGTTTGCAATATGTATTTTATTTTGAGATGCGTGCCATGAATTCAGTAGTAATAAGTCTACCAAGTCTTAGGGCCTTTTTATAAAACTAAATTAAACATTTATTAATTGAAGAAAATATTTTAAGCACATACATAGGTCCACAAATTACTACTGTAATAACTCCTAAATTCCCTAATTAATCTGACTCCATTAAGGCACAGTAAAAACAAATACATTTAACACACCCAAACAAAGCACACAATACCCTGGACAGGGATATTCAAAGTGAGTTTTCTTAACTTTGGTTCCTGTAGACAGCCAAGGCTGGAGGCTTTTCATACTTGTGTTAGATCTTAGAATGCTTTTTTCCTTACATATACATGTTTCTCTCTTTTTAATGTAAATTCCATTGTTCCAATATGTCTTTGCAACTTTACTTTTCTCATAATATAAATCTTTCATTATACTCATATTATCAGTAACCTTTGAGAAAAATAAACATACTGTTGGCTTAGCTTCTTGTGACTAGGTGTAAAATCTTACCATCTCTTTGAAACTCAAACAACTCTAATTTAGCTAAAAATGCAAGTTTTCCTCACACCTCACATTCTAAAACTTCAGCCATGCTTATGTATTTAGCATTTCAAACTTAACTTCCCTTTTGATAGCTCAAAATCTTCAGACCAGCTACCTGCAATTCAATTAAATCCATCACATGCACATCGACATACAGAAACTAATCCAAACCCCACTAATAATCTACTTTTAAAATAAATCACAATATTATGAAAATTTTTATATTTTCATGACATTTGACACCATTCATTAGGTGCCTATGTTGCCCATTTTCTTTCTCAATGCAGTAATACTTAACAGTTATCCAGATTAACTGTCAGTTGTCAGACACAGTGATGACATATAATGGATGTGAATAATGACTCACTGCGCATCACCAAGATTACTCCAGAACCTGATACTCTACCAATCAATATGGAAGAGTGGGCTAGTTGTAAGTCTCTTTCCGACAGACATGTGGCTAAACAATGTGGTGAAACAGCTAAGCCATATTTCTAAATGTGCTACATGACCATTAAAACATGTGCCATAACATTAAGCAGCCCCATCTGCATAAAATTGCCTTCATTTTGAGAAAATGAATTCTAAAGTTTGTTAGAAGTCTTTACTATTTGTTTACAAAGATCTGGAGATCTGGTTAAATTACTTAATGTTGCTTGGATGGGAATTAAGAAGTGGTTTGTTTGCTTCTCATCCCAATATCCTGATCAATTTATTTGGGGTAATGTTTACATTTTGGGTACAACTGAAAAAATGCACTAGTTAAGTTACAGTTCTTGTTTAATGATAAAATGCATTTGTATAATCACATAAGTAAAATCTTCTATGCACTAGTACAACTGGGCACAGTAATAGAAAGCAATTGTTTCTTCCTTTACAGTAAAAAGCATTCCTTTATGTGTTTAAGCGTGGTGGCCTCATGCAGTTTTTTGGGCAGAATTTTACCCTTGGCTTGTGTGCCCGACACAACTGTGCGTGAAATAAAACACGTTGACGTCGGCCGAGCGTCCCGCGTCAACGCACAATCTCGCGATATTTCGCTAGGCAGGCACACAATGAACATGGAGGCGTACCCGCCATTAATTAAGTGGCCAGTTAAGGCCCTTCAGAGACCAATTGTTTCCCACTTTACGTAGCCCATGTGATTTTCGGGCTGTCGCACAGGCAAAACATGCAGGTGGACAGGCCACAATTTGCAAAACCTCATCCACAAGTGGGATAAGAGGGGCCAATGGCCTTGACAAAGTTAATAGTGAGTAGTTTTGGATATCACTTGCTGTTGCTTGCTTCTGTTAACAGGAGAGCTTCAATTCGCTTCAGAGCTGCATTCAGAGGCTTCAGTTCAGGACTCAGTTGTCTCACAGACCCCTGGAGTATTCACATCATGTGGGGCCTTCCAGGTATCAGACAGCTTTCTCTTACCCCGGTAATGGGGATTGTGGTCTCTGCTGGAGGCACCTCCCCTGTGAAGGAAGAGAGGGCCAGAAGGGGGAGGAGGCCAGGTGTCCCTATTCAGCTTCCAGGGGAGCAACCTATGGGAGGAGAGGCACAGGCACAAGTGGCACAGGGCCAACAGGAAAGCCAAGGCAGAGGGGGCCTCAGAAGATGCCACTATCGTGCTGCCAGGATTTACAGGCGGTGATGCAGCTACCTCAATATGTCTGAGGTGCAATGACGAAGGAGACTCCATCTCTCAAGGGAGGCAGCCACCTTCATCTGGCAGAGGATCGGCCCTTAGATCAGCTCTGACTGTGTGGGTGGACACCCCATGCCAGTGGTGCTGAAGGTCACAGTGGCCCTAAACTTCTATGCTCCGGCTTTTTTCAGGACTCAGTGGGGGATGTGTGTGGAGTTTCCCAATCAGCTGTCCGCAGTTACGTCAAACCGGTGACAGAAGCTCTGTTCGGGTGTACACTAATTTGATTCATTACCATACGGATGAGGCCAGCCAGGCAGAGCGAGCCAGAGGCTTTGCAATAATTGCTGGGTTCCCCCATGTCCAGGGTGCCATCGACTGCACACTTGTGGCCATCAAGGCGCCAGCCGGGAGCCTTTATCAACAGGAAGGGCTTCCACTTTATGCATGTGCAGATAATGAGACCATAGGATGCATATTCTGCAAGTCTGTGCAAGGTACCCTGGCATCTCCCATAACACTTACATCCTGAGATACACCCAGCTGCCGAGGCTCTTCAGTGCTCCAACCCAGCTGGATGGATGGCTGCTGGGTGACAATGGCTATTCCCTCAAAATGTGGCCCATGATGCTGCTTTGCCAGCCAAGGACAGGGGCTGAGCAGTGGTACAACAGGAGCTACACCTCCACAAGTGCTGTGGTAGAGAGAACCATCGGTCTTCTCAAGATGTGCTTCTGATGCCTGGACCATTCCCAGAACGTGTGTCACAGATAGTGGTTGCATGCTGCGCTCTCCACAATCTTGCATTGGAAAGGGGAGACACAATAGAGGAAGAAGATCTTGACGGAGCTGCACAGGCAACAGATGATGAGTCCAGTCGTGAGTCTGAGGACGAGCACAGTCAGGAGAATGCTGAGGGCATAGACACTGAGCTGGGTAACCTCCATGGAGGCAGGGGCACCCAGGAAGCTTTGACCCAAAGCTCCTTCAGCTAGCCTACCAAATCAGAACCATATGCCAGGCTGCAAGCTCCATATTTGATCCCTAGCAGGGCCAGTTCCTTGATCAACAACATAAACTTTATTGCATTGGCACATAGTTAAAGGAATCACACATCCATCGTAACATCATGGCCTACCCTGCACCTACAGAGCAAATGAAGCATCCAGACGCCAGCTGCAAAAGAAAAAATCTCATTTATTGCTGACTGACAAACATTGCACAAATTCACATTTGTTTTACATCGCACCATTAAAAAAACCCAGAAAAATGGTGGAAACAAATATCACCCATGATCAGGACATGTTGTGTTTAAGGTGCTGTAAATCTTCGCTTGCGAGTGCTATGTCTAGTTGCTCCCCACTCACTGGCATTGGAGACAGCCTTCTGACTCTGCTGTCTTGTTGGCCTTGATGACCTTGGTGGGCATCCTTTAGCCCGTGGAGCCTGTGCTGGCCCTGCCTGGGAGGGAGTGGCCAGTGCCACAGCTGACATCTCCCCAGTTGTCGCAGCCTCATCAGATGCCATAATCACTGGCATAGGGGTGGAGGAGCTGCTGCCATCATCTGGAGTGCCCTGAGAGGAGCCCACAGAGACAACAGGCAGCTCGTGCACCAATGTCAGGTCATTTTGGACCTCCCTGCACGCCATTGATGGACGGGCACCTAGCTGGGATACTGGGTGCCCAATCCATCTCCAACACTGACACTGACCAGCTGAAGTCATTGCCGGTGTGAAGGCTTGCAAGTCCGAGCGCATCCCCAGGAACCCCTGATTGAGTACTTGGAGGAGCCTCTCCTTGACAGTCGCCACTCTCTCCATGGAGAAGGCATTGTGCTCGGCCATGAGGGTCAACACAGCACTTATGATCCCCATGGACTCCTCCACAACAGACACCAAGGCATGCATTCCCTCATGTATCAGATCCACCCGCACACCCTGCTGGACATCCAGCATCTACTGCATCAGGACCGAGTCCAGAGACCCATCATCAGCCATCGATTGAGTTTTGTCCTGGTCCCCACCAGTCCTCTGACTGCCGGGACCCTGGGCGCTTGAGGTCTACATCTTAAGCAAATGTGAGGTGCCCTCACCGCTGTGCACCGAGATACTACACGTCGATCTTATGCCCACCGACGTGCGCTGGTGCCTGCTTGACAGAGAGGATGTGATGCTGGTGCATGCCCACCATGCTGGTCCTTAGGGTCAGGGCTGGGCCTTCAGGCTCCTCACAATGAGGGGCTGCTGGAGAGCCTAAAAGAAAGAAGAAGGACACATCATTAGTTTAAGTCATTAGACTGTCAGTGTGCATGCCTGCACCCTGATGTGACAGAGATCTGCATCATGGTGCCCTTGTCTTTCCATGATCAATGGGCATTCCAAGTTCAGGGGTAACATCAATATAGAGACTGCAGTGAAATGGTTGCAAAAAGCCACATTCTCACCTCAGTGCATTGCACTGTTACCTCCTCCTGGCACCCCAACTTCACTGCAGCCTCTTGACCAAGGTGCATGGCACCTCTCCAACTCCAGGACCTCGTGCTCATATCACACGAGGACGAGGAGGTGATTGGGTCCCCCGCCAGTCCGCCGACCTCTCTGCATTGTTATGGGATGTTTTCTCCTGAAAGGATAGAGGAGCATTGATTAGTGTACCCTCGACCTGCAGCACCATTTGCAGTCTGGCCAATCCCACTTGAGGAACATCTCGCAGGGCTCAGCACATTAGTGACCCTGGAGCTGCAAGGCACTCAGTCCAAGCAGCCAGCGCTCACTCCTTTGGCCTTTTGCCACTCACACTGTAACACCTTTGAGGTCCACGGGGGGGATGGGCAGCTCTTACCAGTTCTGCAAAGTGACCCATGCTAACACGGTACTCGCCCTTCCCGGTTGCAGTAGATTGTTAAAGCGCTTCAGGCACTGGACCCATGTGAGCCTCACCATGTCGTGGTTGCCAACTCTGGATGCCGCCTCCTCCCAGGCCTTTTTTGTGAGGTGGGGGTCCTCCTCCTTCTCCTGTCCCTGGGGACAAGTTTTTCCCTCCTCACTGCCACCTCCTCCAGGAGTGCAGTGAGACACTCATCTGAGAAATGGGGGGCTGAATGCCCCACCGACCTGTCCTCCCGCCTGCCGTGTCCACCCGCTACGGTTTCCATGCACAGGACTTCCGTGTCCTTCAGTGGCAGCCTTCCAGGGGCTGCTGAGGCTGCATTTGAATCAGCTGTGGCATCGCTATTGGACCCGGCAGACATTAAGCCCCCACCCCTGCCCGCCCCTTTGTGCCCATTCATAGGCTGCGTCTCATGCTGGGCGTGCCTTAATTGGCCCACCCATGTAAAATCGCGGTACACTGCTCATTGTGGGCAGCGGTTGGATTCCTGACCATCTCTGCCCGCCCCCACCAAGCAGGCCCATCAAGGGTAAAATTCTGCCAATTAATACTGCTGAAAATGCGTTAGTCACAAAAATAAATATATTTTTCTAAGAATGCCTGGTGCTCCACCTGTGAGTTAATTGATTTAAACATCACTGAAAATGACTTAAAACAATATTATACTGAACCAGTAACTGTTTTCCTAGGTGTGTATCAGTCTGCTTCTTAGTATCTTAAATATACTTGGGTTGGAAACTCTTTTAAAACATGCCTACCAATGTTAATGTCTTGTCAATTACATTGTTAAGGTTAAGAGAAACAGGTGATGGGTATTAATGATCCCTGAACACACACAAAAAGGGGATAGCTGGGACACTGGATGTGTGGGAGGACAGCTGTGAGATTGAACAAGTCAGTAAATTCTCTCAATAAGGAAAAGCTCTGTGTCTTTATTTCAACTTCACCTACCAGCTTGAATCATATTAACAACGAGTACCTATATGGCTAAGCAATTTGAAGAGTCTTCCTGAACCAGCTGAATCAGTGGAAACTCACAATTTCATTTGGGGGTGTGGTCAATTTTGTGAGAAGGGCCTTATCTGGTAAATTAAATCTTGAACCAGCAATAAAGCTCATAAAAAATCAAATGTGAAAAGTTTTAGGAGTAACTTGCTTATGTTTAAAATCTGCCTGGGTTGCACTGATATTACTGGCCTAAGTGAGTGGAAATTCTACACCTAGGTCTTAATTATTTTTGAACATTTATCTTATTTTATTTATACTGGCAGTAAGAGCAGCCATTAGGACCAATCTATAGCTATGGACTCTTGTGCCAAGCAGTTTCAAAACCTGAAAGCTTGTTTTACAATGATGGCTGTTGAAAAACTAGGATGCATGCTGGATGGCAGAAAACAGGACTCAAAAGTCTTATTCCAGACAATGGGTAGAGTGGCCAATAATTGACAGTCACAGAATCACAGAGTTCAGGATCCTATTGAAATAAACAAAACTAATTGTTGGGCATTGCAAGTTTTCCTGATTCAGTTTTGAATGCTTGCTAAGTGTTAAAGGAGGAAACCTGGGCTGCAGCACCCCTGACTCTCATTACAATATATGTAGATATGTAACTCGAAATTTGGTGGAATGATTGCAGGAAGGTTCAAAGATCAAGGCGGAATCTAGGAGATTGAGTCTGGAGTACAACATCATTGCAAAAGCCCCCTTCGGCTGCCAAAAAACATTACTTGCCTCAGTTGTGTAAGTGTTATTATAGTATTTAAATATCAACGTGGCTCACTGGGTCGCAATCCTGTCTCTGGGTCAAACCCATTCTAGCCATATAAACACACAATCTAGGCTGACATGGGATTGCTGCACTGTCAGCAGTGCTGTTGCCTTTCAGATAAGACATTAAGCCGATACCCCATCTGCCCTTTTGGGTGAATGGAAAATTCTCAAGACATTATACGAAGAAGGGAAGGAGTTCACCCGAGTGTCCTGGCCAACACTTAACTGTCTTCCAACACCCAAACTGATCATTTGTTTCATTGCTGCTGTGGGACCTTGCTATGTGCAAATTGGCTGCCACATTTCCCACGTTACAACAATGACTATATTTCAAAAGTACTTCATTGATTATAAATTGCGATATTCAATGGTCATGAAAAATGCTTTATAAGTGTAAGTCTTTCATTCTATATATTGAAATTACAGCAAACTTGGCAAGGAATCTCCAGGCAGCACATTCATTTGAAATCAACACTGTAGTGGACCAGATTATTTATCAATCCTGGAAACAACAGTGTCAAGTTCCATGAATTGTATATTCCTTTAGCAGGCAAAATGTTGAACAGCCTTCAATTTGCAGGTTATATGGAATGAATTAGCGACAATAGCAGAAATTTCAGGCTCAAGATTGATGCTGTGAAAGCTAAAAAAGATCAAGTATTGTCAAGAAGATAGAAGAATGTCTATAATATTATTTTAAAATAGAATTCTACTGGTGTCTGTGTTTATGTGTGTATATGTCTTAACTGGATTAAAGCCAGCTGGTCTAGAGGCTTTGATGTATAGAAGAGAGGTAGGTTTGAAATATTAATTAGGTAAATTACAAGTTGAGGTGTAAAGTTGGCAGTTTGCATTTTTAAATTAACCATTCAAAAGAATGGCTGAAATATTACACCTAGCCAGAAGAAGCCAAACAGTGTGTTTACTTTTTCCAAAGCTTACTAATAAAATTGGTGCCATGAAGGGGTTTTATTATTAGAAGAGATAACATTCAAAAAGCCTAGTGATACAATGAGAATTTGCATTCGAAGAGGAAAATATGTATAAAGGAAGAGAAGGCTGTTGGTAAAAGCTAGAGGGATTCTAAGATCTAAAGCCTGCAACCTGTAAGCCTCAAGCCGCTGTCTGGAAGGACCCAGAAAGAAACTCATTTTGAATTCGACTGTCCAGGGTGTGCTTTGCCAGGGGTCTGTTTAAATCTATGTGTTTTACTGTTGCCATTACGGAGGTGAAACTGAGTGGTAGATTAATTAAGTGACTTTTTAGAAGTTATTATAATAGTAATTTGTAGACATATGTATATGCTTACAATCTTTTAATTAATAAATGTTTAATTTAGTTTTATAAAAGCCTCTTGAGACTCAGTGGTCTTATTATAACTAAATTCAAAGCCTGCATCTTGAAACATACAAATTGCAAAAATTGGTTATGACAGTTGTTTCAAGTTTCCCTCTGGAATTTGAACAACTCAACATTTCCCATCACCTGTGTCACAATAGTATAAATATGACAATTATGGTGAATCACCAACCAACACAAGCCATTTGGTTTACCTACTACATCAGATGCAGAGAAGTTAAGTGGATAATTTTAATTGCGTTAGGACAATTGAAAAAGCTGGATGAGAGTCCTGATCGAACATGTAGCACCTGAAAAGCTCTCTGTAATAAGGTTTATCTGTTTCTTGTTGAAACCTGTCCACTTCGTCAAGTCATTATACTGGTTATCATTTTGTACTCAAAATCATAATAGTGTAATTAAAATTATGGCATTCACCAATGAGGCATTGACATTAAAAATGGGAGTCCTTCTGGTATAGGGCATTTCTTCACTGTATCTCATGTAAAATCCTGGAACCCCCTTCCTAACAGCACTGTGGGTGTGCCTACTCCATATGGTCTGCAGCGGTTCAAGGTGGCAGCTCACCAGCATCTTCTCAAGGGCAATTAGGGGTGAGCAATAAATGCTGGCCTAGCCAGCAATGCCCACATCCCATAAAAATATATTTTTAAAAATTACATATGGATTTGAAATAATGGATAAATTCAAACCTTTACTCGGCAATGAAATACCATCCCTCCAATTTCAAATAGACAGAGTGAAGCAGTGAATGTGTGAAATTCTATGATCTAAATGTTAAAGGGTAGCTGGAGCGCAGCCATAGTAAAACACAGAGCAGCTTGAGCTGTCACATGTCATATTACAGAAAGCCTATATATTGCTTCAAGCAAATGCCTCTAGTTCCCAGAGAAATATTTCACATAAATACAGCATGAGCTCTAATTTTCAATGCTGGCTTCTGATCAGCAAGACTATGATGTATAGTATATCTAACCACAGGCTTCTGTATTGCAATAGGATTACTTGTCTTTTTGCTGCCAGTTGAACAATTGACTAAAATGTGAAATATTCAATCTTCTTTTCCTTAGTGGGATACCAAAACAGTCTAAAGTTATCAACAAAATTTTGCTTCTTTTCAATGGAAAGAGCTTGTGGGAGGGATAACGTTGCAGCACCATTATTTTCCTGAGGAAAATGAAACTCAGCTACCATTTTAGGCAACATTTAAAGCTGAGTTTTTAAAGTTTCAGTCATCCAATGATGGGAAGCAATCAGGATGTTTGACGGTGGGATTTGAGCCAGGATGTCAGCTGGTACCCATTGCAACTCCCTGGATATGTTAAACCCAGAGGCTGACCACAGGAAAACATCCGATGGCTTCACATCAACATGCTGACTGTCGGCAAAAACTTGTGTTCCTTTGTTCAACCTAGATAAGGTTATTCACATTTACAATGTTGACTTGCTCAGTGCATTCAATTTGAGTCTTTGGTAACACAAAGCAGGGCAGGCAAATTTTAACAGAAAAGTCAAAGTTTCAATGTTTCTGTTCCCTCTTCCAGTGCCACTACATTGGCAGTAGTTGAACTCCTTTCCACTTAATGCTGGTAATCCAGTAATACAACAAATACTAACCAAGAGCTGGTCACCAATATGCAACTCCACTAGATTGGAAAATCTAATCCATGATGTTAGGATTGGTTTATTAAAATGCAACAAAAAGAGAAATAGAAGTAGCATTTTCCATTTAAATGGAACTGATTGAACCAGACAAGGGAAGTTACGCAAAGCCCACCCTTGGAAAAAAGTGCATTACATTGCACTTTCCGATGGGCAGGATCAGCAGCAATGGAAGATCTTGGTTCAAACTGGCGGGAACATCTCTTGAAAATGAATCTAAGAGCATGTCAGGCCTGCATGCTGGCTTGTGCAGTTTTGGGATGCATACATCTGAATTGAGTAAACCAATTTTAATTTGGCACCCAGCCTTGTGGCTAGGTGGTGGGAGACATTCAGGAGACAGTGGTAAGGACACAGAAATGTAAATGAATCTTTGGTATTCCTTCATTTTGTGCTTCTTTCCTTTTTGACACTTCCATCAGCTTTGGTGCCAGCTGATTTATTTCTTCTCACAACACCACTAATTGGCACTAATGGGAATCCAGCTATCTAATGCACCTGGAAGAAGCAGAGGACTTGCAGTGGAATGCCAGATAGATCAGGCAGCACGACTGATACTCTTTACCAACTTAATGGGAACTAAAAACTTGCATCTGCAGCTAAAGAAACCAGGGGACAGGTGCTGATGGAGGCTTCTCTTCCCAAAGAACAGGCACCTGGAGATCTTTCAAAGCTTTAGGATTAGATATCTGAATGTCTGACTGAACGTGGTGTTGGATATTTCCTATACTGCATGGAGAGGTTGCTGGTGGAATCTTGTTGGGTATGTCCAATCTGGGTAGTAGTATGCCGTCATTCGGTCAATACCACTGAAAGATTGACATAATGCAACACTTTCAATCGATTGAATGAGTGCATACTATTACGAAGAAGAGCCTGCATATTCAGATTGGGCAGCCCTCCCACGATCCCACCAATAATTTTTCCAAGCCCTGGCAATAACCATGAAGAACAGTATGCTCAGGGTCTGGATCTGCAGAGATGCGAATGGAAATGTGTAAAAGAAAAATGGAAGCTCAATGCATCAGAAGACCAGCATAAGGAGCACCAGTAATGGCCAACTATGACATGAAGATTAGATGCACCTTGTTGCGGGCAAGTTGCATTGCTACACTAAGAGGATGGAGGCCTTAGAGTGGCACAGAGGTCAATCCTCTTCAAAGGAACTCATACAGCACCACCTCGGCCAGCAGTCATCACGCAGGAGCTCATTGGTGGGCTACTACATTACTTGCCTATGCCTGGAATAGGTTCCTCTTTCTTCAATTTTTTTGCCCTTTCCTTCGACGATGGCAATGGTTACTAATGGATTTATGTATTTTCTGAAGCTCATGAAAAGCTGTCTAAATTTTTGTCCCATTATTGTAACAGTTGCCTTTAATCAATCCCATCTTATTGACTTGCATGCAATTTTGTGCTCCCATTACGATTGTGTTCTTTAGGTTCATCCAACACCGAATCCCTGGGCCCAGAAATCTTCAGCAGTTTCACTGATCTCCTGGTGTCAACCCAGGAGTTTATGACAAGGCTTGGAAGCAGACGCCTTGGAAGCAGAAGCCTACATTGCCCCTTACAAGCCAAAACTCACAGGGAGAGGATGGAACTGGGAGTTTCAACATGGTTGGTTCAGTCAGAAACTGTGGCAAAGAGCATTCCAAGTGAGTTGAGGCATAATGGAGTGGCCTTCCTTCACAGGAAGCCTAAAGAGATATAAGTAGGATTTGTGGATTTGTGGGGTTAGGAGGTGGGTTGGGGAGACTAGGGGTTCCCCAATGGCAGGCAGGCACAGGAGTTTCTGACCAAATGACATTTGGGGCAGGATCGTCCCAGATTTGTAAGAGGTGCGGTCCCGGGTGGGAAAAAGAACATTTTACCCGCTGGCTGCAATGGCGGCTTTTCACACCGGGATGTCCCAATCCCTCCTCATTAATCATGCGTTCCCGAGAAACATACCGTTTCGCTGGCAGCCAGCCTCCAATTCGCTGGCTATGCTATCACCTCACCGCTTCCTCACGCCAGGTGCCGTGTGTAAAATGCAGCCACGCACAAACCTCTCAGTACTTCCAGCCCAGGACTGCTACACAAGAGACATGGGGCGGAACTTTCCCAGAGTTGCACTAAGTGCAGTAGCGGGCAGGAGAAATGGAGTCCTACCCAGCCCCCCTCAACGAAAATGGCGGATTTTCACGGTGTATCATCCTGAGCCCACCTTATTATTTATTCACTCCTGTGAAACACGGCATTTCCACAGCGAGCGGGCTCTCATTCGCCCGCCTGCCATCACCCCGCCGTTGCACCACACCGGCGCCATCTTTCAAGGGCAGCCACCAGCAAAGTGCTCATCGCCACCAGGTCACCACCGCTGCCCGGGAGACATGGCCAGCAAAGGAAAAAATACTGCAGCCCCCGATAAAATGATGGGTCCCTCAAGCCACCGCTGCATGCTGTAGAGGTCCACCAGGGATGTGCCCTACCCCCGCTCTGGCCACAGGATGGGTTGCAATGTCACCAACCCGACTTGGGAGGCATTGGCAGCGGTGGTCAGCGCAAACACCCTGCAGAAAAGGACAGCCACCCAGTGCCGCAAAAGGATGAATGATCTCCTTCGTTCCACCAGGGTAAGTCACTCTTTTCATCACTCCCAGCTCACACACTCACAAACTCATCACACATCCACAGGGCTCTCACTTACCACCAATTCAAGGGATATCACCATTCACTCTTTCACACACACCATCATTGTTCTCATCCTGTCCATGGGGCCACTCAGCACCCACACAGGCCAGGCATACTTATCATCTGGCCTGGCAAGCGTCCAGATACACTCTCCCCATCTCTATCTATGCAGGGCAAACTGGCTCACAACTCAGGGGAAAGGCTACAGACAGGCGGAGGGATGCTGGAGATCAATGTTCTCGCAGATTTTGAAACAGCCATCCAGCTGGCTGGCGATGACCGGGACTGGTCCTGTGTTGGCAGTGAGGTTGGTGCTGCTCTACCAAGTGAGGGTCCAGCAGTGCAACATTCATCAGGCAACCATGTTGTGAGTGATGTGTCCTCTTTCGCAGGCCATTGGCATGCACTAATTATCTACTCTTGCTTTCGCAGGCATATCTGTCAAACAGCAAGGTAAAAGTAAAATACTGCGGATGCTGGAAATCTGAAACAAAAACAAAAATAGCTGGAAAAACTCAGCAGGTCTGACAGCATCTGCAGAGAGGAACACAGTTAACATTTCGAGCCCGTATAACTCTTCATCCGTTCAGGCTCCAATCAAGTCCCGAAGAAACCTCTGAAGAGGAATCTGAAGGCACCCTCCATGAAGTCCCATCATAGCGCTCACCCACACCCTCCACAAGGACACACACCTCGGTGGGACCTAGCTTTAGATTAGCCTCAGGATCACAATCTGGTGAGCACATCACACTTTCTGATCCACAGCAGGTGGTGGCAGGGACTTCCCAGGTCCCCGGCACTCAGAGTACTGCTGTAGGCCAGAACGTTTTGGAGCCCGAGTCAGATAATGGCTTCTGGACTCAGTCATGTCACAGTTGCTGGAGCTGCAAAGACAAGCTCGGGAACATCTGGAAGGGATGTCCGCTGCACTCCTCAGATTGCAAAGCATGATGGAGGAGTCTGTCCGCCTTCAGACTGAGGCGATAGCACCGGCATGCCAACGCATTGAAGTCAACACTGGCAGGATGATGGCTGCCATGGAGACTTTGGTCCAGGGTGTCATACCTGCACTGCTGCGTGGGCTTAACTCTATCGCTGATGCCATAGTCAGCCTCGAACAGTGTGCACGTGAGAGATGCTGGGCAGCTCGATCTCACTCCAGCTACCCCTTTCACTCACGGAGTCAGCTAGGGGCCCTCGGCCACCCAGGGGAGGAGGATCAGTAGATGCGCATTCCGGGCCATCCATCCAGATAGCACTGAGCGTGACCGGCCCTCCGAATCCCATCTTCCTGTGACCTCCATAGATCCAGCTACACAAGCCAAGGAGGGTGCCACTGCCCTCCAAGTCTCGGCCCTCCAAAGGACAACGGCCAAAGTCATCACAGACAGGGTGTCACAGTCAGCAGATTGTCTCCGCCTCTGCTGTATTGTCTGGTGAGCACCAAGACATAGTGGCAGGGTTAGGAAAGTTAAGTAAAAGTAGCTGCACAGCCTGGGCATGGGTGTTAATCACTTGTGCATAATGATCACTATTGTCAATAAACTCCTAAGCATGTCACCCTACCTGTGGCTCCTTGCTGTGGAGAGCAGTGCTCTTGTCACTCAGATGTGAAACCTTTCTGCACAAGATAAAAGGCAGGTGTCTCAGTCCAGGGTCTCTTCCCTGTGCTCTGTGCAGCCTTCAGACCACAGTGATGATCCAGCCTCACACTCCCTGGAGACATTACTGATGCCTGCACCTCAGTGGTGCTGGTCATTACTGCCAGAATGCAGTGGGCAGGGGCCACAGAGTTCTCTCATTCTTATTCTGCTCTCAGCACCTTTAGGGTGGGGCTAGCCCCCATCACACCAGCATCTGTGACCAGTGATGCTGTGCACCAGCTCCTGAAGGGCTGAGGTGCTGAAGGCGGACACAGTATCAGATGTCACTAAAGTTTCATAGCTGTGTCTCTGAGATGGCCTTGATCACAGAGTGTAAGCGAGCTGCCCTCGGCCAGACAGGAGTCAGACATTCTCAGAGGCTATGTGAAGATCCATGGAGTGTTGTCACTGCATGTTGTTATCATCCTCCTATGATTGAGTGACTACTAGGGTCTCCACTGCATCTCCATGACAGAAGCATTCTCACAGAGGGTATTGGCACTTCCATAAGCCAGACTAGAGTCAAACATTCACAACTGCAATGTGAGGATCTATAGGGTCACCTTACTGCATGTCGTCATCATCCTCCTCAATCTGGCAGCTATGAGGGCCTCCCGAGCATGCCTGCCTCATCTAGCCAGTGCGAGAGCCCATCCCCATCATCGTCACCACCGAGGACCCCCTCAACTTCATCAATGTCCTCTTCATCGGAAGAGATGTGCAGCTACTCAATCTCCTCCTCCATTCCCTGTTGCAGCGCCGGGTTGTTAACGGTGCAGCATTGTGGTCTGCTCCACCAAGTTGTGAGCTGCTGCATGAGCCTCATATTTGCATCGCTTTGCTGCACCTGCCTTTTATCTTGCACAGAAAGGTTTCACATCTGAGTGACAAGAACACTGCTCATCACAGGCAGGGTGACATTCTTAGGAGTTTATTGACAATAGTGAGCCTGCCACATGGGCGTCATCAGCCACAGCCTCTGCGGTAGCCCTTGTCCCCAAGGAGCCAACCCTGCAGCATCTGTGGAGCCTGGAAGATTGCAGGGATCTGTGAGCGATTCAGGATGCAGGAGTCGTGCACACTCCCTGGAAACCGTGTGCACGCCTGCAGGATGCATTTCTCGTGCACGCATACCAGCTGCACGTTCAGTAAGTGGAAGCCTTTGTGGTTGATGCAGTCCACCGTATGCAGCAATGGAGGCCTGAGCGCCACATGAGTGCAGTCAATTGCACCCTGACCTGTGGGAATCCCAAGATTAGGGCGAATCCAATGGCCTTTGCATCCTGGCTGTCCCGGTCCTGGGCGAAATGCACAAGGTTGTGTGCCATAGAGAAGATGGCATCCGTAACCTCATGGATGCATTTGTGGATGGAGGATTGTGAAATCCCACAGGCGTCACCTGTGGAGCCCTCAAGGGAGCCAATGGCATAGAAATTGAGCACCACAGACACTTTCATAGCCACTGTCAGTGGATGCCCTCCATGTCCCCGTGACACCAAGTCCTGCAGTAAGTGGCAGATATGAGCCACTAGGTCCCTAGACATGAGCAGTCATCAGCAACACTGGTTCTCAGTCATCTGCAGGAATGGCAGAGGTTGGCTATAGACCCTGAGTGTTGCTAGGTGTCGACCGGCCACGGCTCGCTGTCGTTCCTGGGCAGTGTGTGTGGAGGCCACAGCTGCCCCTTCTTCATGAGGTTGCTAATCCTGCCTTTGTGCAGCCAGGAGCCTCAGTCACTGTCTTCTCTGTCATCTATGGTCTCTGTAGCCCATCAGGCATACAGCTAGGTCACCAGGATCCATGATCCTGACGTGGTCCTCCTGCAGCATGAAAGAGAGAGGGAGACATGGTTATCATGAGTGTACTTAGCACCTTTCCTGGCCCTGTGTGACTGCCCCTTAACACTTCCCGGAGAGTGCATGGTGAGGAGATTGTACATGTAGCAGTCACATGATATGATTGGTGTCAGGCTCCAGGCAAGCAACGCAGAGGCACCAAAGGGCCACCAATCACTCCATACCTTATCCCACCCAGCCCTCCCACCCCCAAAACACAGCACAGTCAGCGACGACTACACTGGGCCCCGGAGCAGTCAGACTGCGCATGTTGTACAATCTCCTCACCAACATGCGCAGTCTGACTGCTCCGGGGCCCAGTGTAGTCGTCGCTGACTGTGCTGTGTTTTGGGGGTGGGAGGGCTGGGTGGGATAAGGTATGGAGTGATTGGTGGCCCTTTGGTGCCTCTGCGTTGCTTGCCTGGAGCCTGACACCAATCATATCATGTGGCTGCACCTGAACGTGAATGTGGTTGGGATTCCAAGAGCCTGGCAGGATGACCTTTTAAATATATGCTGATGTATTACAAATAGCTCCCCGCCAACTGATGGCAGGAAACCTGGCCCACTGTCGGTGGGCTGAGCAGACGATCGCGACCTGCCTTCATGCCATCATGAAGCAGCTTGCGCCATAAATTCTGCACACGCCACCTATCACGCCCACCACCATCGGGTTTGAAAAATTCTGCCCATGGTCCCGAAGGGCAAGAAGTCTCCAACCCCCAAATCAGTGAGGCATCCCTGGGATGGCTTCTGGACACCATTAGAGCCCTTCACAATGTCCTCTATCACCACTCTAGCTGCAGGAGTCCCATCAGTGTCACCACTCTGCCTTGGGAGACAGTGGCAGAGGTGGTCAGTGCCAATGCTGCACAGAAGAGTTTCGCCATCCACTGCAGAAATGGGATGAATGATCTCATCCGTGCCACCAGGGTAAGGCAACCATTTCATCACTCTAAACTCACAAGCCCATCACATATTCATCTCACTCATTGCCAGCAAAGGATATCAACACTCACTCTCTCACATACACCCTCACATGTCCATCTGGCCTCATCTCCTCTGGAGACTGCCTCCTCAGACCTCACCATCTTGAGGCCACTTGCACAGATCAACATTTGTCCCCACACAAGCCCTGGGATAACACCCCCCCCCACCCCGCCCCTTCCCAAGTAATGCCCTCACCCTGCAGCCTCTTCCCCTGCCTGAGGCCACTTCTTCCCCTTCTCCAAGCAAGCCATAGCCCTGCCGTCATTGAGAAGCCACCCACGCCTTACAGCTGGAAATGTAAGCAGAGAACTTCCCCTGTGCCCCCTAAAAGTGATGTGGTGCTGCCTGCAAAGCCTAATGACATGAGTGCTGCCCAAAGCAAGGTAGGCAAACAAGCTTTAAGGTCCCAAGTGAAGTGCGGCTCGCCACGTGCAAGTTGCCTTTATTCAGTTGTGAAACATGTCAGTATGGAATCACGCCGACATGCTCAGATGATCCAGCATGGGGAGATGATTCCAACAAGCTGGGCTTATAATTATATGCAGATGTATTACAATGAAATTCCCAACGTGTGGTGACAGGAAACATAGCCCATCATTGATGGACGGAGCGGATATTTGCAAACTAGTTTCACAATGTCGTGGAGCCAATTTTTGGCCTTCCCGCCATTTTGTCTGTAATGATGCCCGACACCACCGGGTATGGAAACTCCAACCTTGAAGTCAATTAAGTTCAATAAATTTTCAAATTTATAAAAAAATTAACTTTTTTCTGTGTAAAGCATTGGAGCAGACCTGCTAAAGGATGGACAAAATGCATTCAGTGAGCAAACGTATCCTGGATACATATGCAGAAAGATATAATTTTGACTTTGGGTGAAACATCTCTTCCTTTGAGGTGAGTCAACAAAAATGAAAAATGGGACAGGCCAAGTCAATGTTGCATGTTTTACATGATCATTTAATATCAAAATTACTCAGTTTGTGCGTGTGACTTATGCCAAATCACAATGAATTAATGCACACTTGGATGGCCGCTGATGAAGATAATCTACACTCTTTCAAAGGGTTTCCATTAATTTGGCTCAGTTACAATAATAAATACAGTCAAAACTACACTACTTTAGTTACTGATATACATAAATTGCCTCAATAGTGGAACATCTTGAGGTTTATGGAATTTGAAATTTACAAGTCTTCAACATCTATTTTGCTTCTCAAGAGGGTGCAGTCTTGGAAGAAAAACAGATTTAAAAATTGCATTGATGGTTAGGATGTTAAACCCTTCAATAATTGTGCCTTACCTTCCCTCTTTCAGTAGGCTGGAGAATACAGCAATGGCAAAGCATTGGCGGAGTTGACAGCATGAAGCAGCCACACTGTCACCCCAAGAGAGGATGTATCTGCCATCGACCAAAGCCACTAGGTTCTGGACCTCAACTAGAGCTCTTCTGGAAGACTGAACTGATGCTCTGGAAGATGCTCTCAATGTTGACCCTTATCGCCAAGACACCGGCCATCTGAGCTCCCGTAGCAGCAGCGTGAGCTGCCATGGAAACTGTCAGAGCTTTCAGCAGATACTCATGATGGCAGCGCCCATGTGTGAATGGAGCTGACCACTCCACTTGCATGAACCACAGGTGGAAGTTAGGTTTGGATTTATCCAGGTTCTATGCCATTGCAAGTCACTGTGCCGGTAGGTTGCCCAATGCACCTAGAATTTGCTGGTATATGCCAATCAACCTTTGATGGTAATGAAAAAGAGAAAATGTTGGGAATACTCAGCAGGTCAGGCAGCTTTTGTGGAGAGAGGAGTAGAGTTAATGTTTCAGCTCAATGAACTTATGAACTGGAAAAAGTTCAAGATGTGTTTAGAGCAAGTATAGAGGTAATGAAAGTGAGGGGTGGAATGGTGTGGCTATGAAAGAACACAAGGAAAGATCGGTGATAGGGTGGAAGGCTGAGAGATTAAGTGACGAAGGGGATGATGCTATGAGGCAAAGGAGGTGAGAATGGAAGAAGTAAAGAAATAAAAGATAGGTCTAGGGGAGCTGTAAATGGCAACAGCAGAAACATTACTAGCACCTAATGTCCAAAAAATAGAAGCAGTGGCTAACATCTGAAATTGTTGAATTTGATGTTCAAACCAGAATGTTGTAAAGAGCCTAATCGAAAGATGAGATGCTTTTCCTCATTGAGCTTCATTGGAACAGGGGAGGAGACCAAGGATAAAGAGGTCAGATTCAGTGTGCGATGGAGAATTAAAATGGCAACTGGCCAGAAGCTCAAGGTCATGCTTGTAGATTGAACGGAGGAGTTTGGCAATGCAATCACCAAATCTATGTTCAGTTTCTTCAATATAGAATAGACTGCATTGTGAATAACAAATACAGTACATTAAATTCAAAGATGTATGTCATGAAGAGATATTAATGTCAATAATGCTATTGGAAATTATTGTTAAATTGGAATTGTAGTAGGATTTGTGTCTATGTGTGTGTCTGTGTGTGGCTTAATTGGATTAAAGCTAGCTAGTCTGGGTGCTTTGATGTATAGTAGTTTTGATATGTTAATTAGATAAACATAAGGAAGCTAAAAGATAAAGTGCAATTTGCATTTGTTGAATAAACCATTCAAAAGAATGGGTAAAATCTTGCACCTAGCTATGAGACACCAAGCAATGTGTTTATATTACTAAAAAAATTGGTGGAATGAAAGGGTTATTGTTAGGAGAGGTAAAATTTTAAAAACCTAGTAATGGAAAATTTACATTCCAAGGGTAAGCTAGGTATAAACAGAAAGGAGTTTGTGTGTTTAAGTCAGAGGCATTTAAGATCTAACCAGCCTGTAAGCCAACAACTGTGTCTGCAAAGGAAGCAAGTTGAAAGGAGCCTCATTTTGAATTTGTAAGGTCAAATGTGCTTTGCTTAGTATCTCTTTAAAGTCTATGGATTATTATTGCCTTGGTGAAGATTTATCTGGGAGTGATTCATTTGGGGATTTGTTTAAACGTTATTATGGTAGTAATTTGTAGACATGTGTATGTGTTTAATTAGTTGTTAAATTAATAAATGTTTAATTTAGTTTTATATAAAATGCCTCTTGAGGCTTGGTGGTTTTACTCCTGAATTTGGAGCTGCATCTCAAACATACCAATTAAAAATATACATTATGACAGTTGTTCAAGTTTCCCTCTCAGGTTTAAACAACTCAGCCTTTACCAACTGCTGTGTCATAATGATTGGGGGCTCTTAGCAGGATATATTTGTAATTCCTTGACTGGTTTGGAACTGGCGAATTTTAAGGTTACGAGTATTTAAAGCTCATTGAATTCAGGAGTTGGTGAGATCTTTTATAAGTGGTGAGACTGTAAGATGGCTTTGGCAATTGTCTGGAAGTAGAAGATATAATTCAGATTGGGTTACAAAAAGTAACCAAGAGTTACAAAAAGTAACCAAGAGTAAGTTAACAGAGTTGGTGGATAAATTACAATTGGGGTTACCTATGGGGGCTAGGAAATCAGATATAATTAAAGGTACAGCACAGTATCTACAGTTGTAAGTGCTGCCTGACGTTACTGAGGCTTCAGTTACAAATCAAGACGCTCGAACCTGAACAAACAAGGAACCAAAAAAACTTGAATTAGAAGCAGAGAGAAAAGGCATTTCAAATGGAATTAGAAATTGTGAAGATAGAGAAGGAGGAAAGAGGAAAGAGAAAAAGAGAGAGAAAGAATTCCAACTGAAAATGTTGGCAGCTAATAAAAGAGACGCCAAGAGGTGAGGAAGAACTTGTCTCCAGAGTAGAACCCAACAGGGAGATGTTTAAATTTGTACAAGCTCTTCCAAACTTTGTGGAAAAAGATATTGAAGCATTCTTTATTTCATTTGAGAAGCTAGCTAAACAGATGAAATGGCCACAGGAAAACTGGTCGTTGTTATTACAGTCTAAGTTAGTGGGTATAGTGCATGAGGTATATACTTTGCAATCTGAAGAAGTATCTGTGAATTATGATGTGGTGAGAAAAGCTATTTTGAGTGCATATGAGATGGTTCCGGAAGCATATAGGCAGAAATTTAGGAATATGAGAAAACAGCCTGGGTAAACTTACATTGAGTTTGAGAGAGTAAAACAAAGTAATTTTGACCGGTGGATATGGGTATAAAAAGAGAGACGACATATGCAGCTCTTAGAGAGGTAATTCTTTTGGAAGAATTTAAAGATTAAATCCCTTCAATAGTGAGAACTCATATGAAGGAACATAGGGTTCAGATGGTAAGACAAACAGCAGAGATAGCTGATGATTATGAGTTAGTACATAAAACAAAACCTTTCTTTTGTCCACTCTTTTAAATCCGAAAAAGAGAGAAAGTGGGAAGGTGAAAGATAGTCAGGGAAGAGAAGGAATAGCTGGAACTTCCCAGGAAGTTTTTTTCTCAGAATAAAAAGGAAGGTGCTCAGGTTAGGTGTGACATTTGAAAAATGAGGTGTTTTCATTGTAATAAAGTGGGGCACACAAAGTCAGTGTGTTGGAAATTGCAGGGAAAATCTGTTGGAATTATTGGGGTGCAGAAAAGTTCTGGAAGTAAAAATACTGTGGATTTTGAGGTTCAGGAACAGGATAAATCAGTGGGTTGTCTACAGATAAAACAGGGAAAATTGGTCATGGGTAAAGAAGTGGGAACGTGTTCACACTTTACCCAAGAGAATTCTGAGGAGCAGGTTGCAGAAATATTTAAAGATTTTGTTTGTGAAGGGAAGGTCTTTCCATGCATAGAGGGTGAAATCGGTAAATATGTTAACATTTTAAGAGAGACAGGGAGTAGTCATTCCTTAATGTTGTGGGATAGTGTTATTTGTTGTTCAGAGGGAGTATTGCAGGAACAAGTGATAACAAGTGGGGTTCGTGGAGATGTTAAACCTATCCCCTTGTGGGAGATAAATTTAAAGAGCAAATAGGAGACAGGTGAAGTTATTGTTGGGGTAGTGGAAAAATTGCCCATTGTAGGGGTTCAATTTATTCTTGCTAATGATATGGCTGGGTCACAGATTTGGGTGATGCCTATGGTAGTTGAGCAGCCCCTAGAGGTGTTTTCAACAGAAGTCTTATAGAAGGAGCATCCTGGATTGTTTCCAGATTTTGTGGTATTGAGATCACAGGCACAAGTGTTGAAACAAGAAAAATGAGGAGGGCAGGCAGTTCGAAGGCATGAAGATGTTACAATTCAATTAGCTGGCACTGTTTTGATAATATTGTGCAAGAAGAAAAACTTCAGGACAATTCAGCTGAAGAGTTCAACTCAAGGAGGTTAGTGGGTTACAGAAAAATAATTTGCAATTAAAACAATTATATCTGGCAGCTTACTTAGAAACAGAAGCAAAATATATTACCTTAAGGGGGATATTTTAATGAGAAAATGGAGGCTGGATCATGTCTCAGCAAATGAAAGCTAGAGTGAGGTGTATCAGATTGGTACCCCAGTTGGGTATAGAAATGAGATGCTGAGGATTGCTCTTGAAATTCCAATGCAGGGAATTTAGGAATTAGGAAAACACAGGAAAAGATACACAGTTAATTTTTTTGGCCAGCATTGCAGAGGGATGTAGTCAAATTCTGTTGAACATGTCACACATGTCAAGTAACAGGGAAACCACAAGGAGTGATTAAGCCGGCACCTTTAATCCCAATACCAGCATTTGAAGAACATTTTACTAGGGTCATGTTTGATTGTGTAGGATCCTTCGCTTAGACTAAAAGCAGAAATCAGTACTTACTGACAATAATGGATGTGTCTACCAGTTTTCCTGAAGCAATATCTTTAAGAAATATTACAACCAAGAAGATTGTGGAGGAGTTAACAATTTTTTTTACAATATATGGTTTACCTAAGGAAATACAATCAGGTTCAGGGGTCAAATTTCATGTCACAGCTGTTTAAGGAAGTAATGAACAGTTTGGGGATAAAACTGTTTAAGTCAACAGCTTATCATCCAGAGTCACAAGGAGGTTTGGAAGGATGGCATCAAACTTTATAAACCATGATGACACCATACTGTCAGGATAATTCACAGGATTGAGCTGGAGGAATTCCATTTTGTTATTTGCTTTTAGAGGCGCTCTTAATGCATCAACTGTTTTTTTGCCATTTTGAACTGGGTATGGTCATGAAATTAATTCATGAGAAATTGGTGGGTCAAAATTCAGAAACTACTCTCCTGGATTATGTATCAAATTTTAGGGAAAGTTTGAACAGAGTTGGCTAGGGAACATTTAAAAATGTCCCAGCAAGTGATGAAAATGAAAGCAGACAAGAAACGACAGCTTGCAGTTTTGTTTCTGGAGAGAAAATGATAGTTCTGTTACCAGTACTAGGTGATTCATTAAAGGCAAGATTTAGTAGGCCTGACAGGATTGAAAAGAAATTGAGTGAAGTAAATTATTTAATAAATACTCCAGATAGAAGAAAGAAGCAGAGGTTGTATCATGTAAATATGCTTAAAAATTACTTTGATAGGGAAAAGAAACAAAAAGAGGTATTAGTGAAGGTGGATGATGAGAAAGAGGTAGAAGTGCAAGGCTCGGAAATTGATTTTCCTCTAATCAAATTGGATTATGAGGGGGTGTGTGAAAATTCAAATGAAATATTGAGTTACTTTTTAAACAAGTGTCATGAGGTAAGGGGACCACTGATTTGGAAATGATTTGGAAAATCTATTGCAGTCACACAAACCCATTTGTGGGAATAAGTTGGGGAAGACAGGTTTAGCTACACATGATGTGTCTGTACTAGTTTAATCTTCAATAAGGCAGCATCCTTATAGATTAAATCCCGCAAAGTTATCACAAGTACTAAAAGAAATTCATTTTGTGCTTCAAAATGATATCGAGTCTAGTCGCAGTAACTGTAGTTCGCCTATTGTGCTGAAACCAGATGGAATACAAAGACTGTGTGTGGACTATCGAGAGTTTGATGCTGTGACAAAAGTGGAATCCTATCCTATACCACAGCTGGAAGATTGTACTGAGAAAGTGGGACAATCAAAACTTATCACCAAGATTGACTTGCTAAAAGGATACTGGCAAGTCCCGTTGTCGGAAAGAGCAAAGTAGATATCAGTTTTTGTGATGCCAGATGGGCTATATCAGTTTAAAGTCGTGCCATTCGGTATGAAGAATGTACCTGTGACATTTCAAAGACTGACAAACAAATTAATTGCAGGTCTAAGCAATTGTGCTGTGTATATTGATGATCTGGTAGTTTTCAGTCAGGCATGGGAGGAGCATTTACAGCATCTGGAAGAATTATTTTCTCAATTACAAAAGGCTAATTTGGTGATGAACTTGGCTAAAAGTGCAAGTTATGTATCTAGGTCATATCATTGGATAGGGTAAGATGGCTCTGAGAGATGTCATGGATTTCCCGATGCCTACAACAAAACAAGAAGTTTTGAGATTTCTGGATATGAGTGGTTTTTACCAGAAATTTGCACCAAATTTTAGCAGTGTGGTTGCTCCACTGACTGAACTATTAAAAATGAATAAGAAATTTCAATGGACATGCGAGTGTCAGAAGGCATTTGATGGTTTGAAAGCTGTATTCACTATGACACCAGTTTGGCCGTACCCAATTATGCCAAGCAATTTAAGTTGGCTGTTGACGCAAGCGATATAGGTATTGGGGCCATACGATTACAGGAAGATGACACTGGAATTGAAAAAAATGATAGGGTATTATTCACAGAAGCTGAATGTACAACAGAGAAGATATTCAATGATTGGAAAGGAGATGTTGGGTTTGGTGTTAGCATTGCAGCTTTTGAAATCTATGTGGCAAACAATTCATCAGAAACAGTTGTTTATACAGACCACGATCCTTTGAAGTTTTTGGACAAATTTCAAGACAAAAGTGCAAGACTTTTCAGGTGAGGTTTATTATTACAACTATTTATTATATGGATTATATATGTTGCTGGTAGAGAAAATCTGTTCACAGATGCATTTTCAAGAGTTTGAAGCTTAAAGGGGAAATTGGACATTTATAAAAACCGGGGCACTGAACTAACTGGAATGATTTCTGTTGATACCAAGGACTTGTGTGTGTGTATATATATATATATATATATATATATATACATATCTATCTATCTATCTATCTATCTGTTCGGAAAGGTAAAATTAAAAATCCTCATAATACAATGGAAAATATACATTCCAAGGGTAAGCTAGGTATAAACAGAAAGGAGTTTGTGTGTATAAGTAGAGGCATTTAAAATCTAAGCCTGCAACTGTGTCTGCAAAGAAAACAAATTGAAAGGAGCTTCATTTTGAAAGCATAAGGTCAAACGTGCTCTGTCTGGTGTCTGTTTAAAGTTTATGGGTTATTGTGGCCTTGGTAAAGATTTACCTGGGAGTGATTCATTTGGAGATTTTTTAAAACATTATTATGATAGTAATTTGTAGACATGTTTATGTGTTTAATTAGTTGTTAAGTTAATAAATGTTTAATTTAGTTTTATATAAAACCCTCTTGAGTCTTGGTGGTTTCATTCCTGAATTCAGAGCTGCATCTCAAACATACCAATTGAAAATATAGGTTATGACAGTTGTTCAAGTTTCCCTCTCAGATTTAAACAACTCAGCCCTAACCATCAGCTGTGTCATAACAATGTACAAGTAAATTACCACCTGGAAGGAATGTCTGGGCATCCAGATGGCAGAAACACACAAGGTAAAAGGACAAGTGTTGCATCTTCTACACTCAAACAGGAAGGTGCTGTGGGAAGGAGATGGGGGAGGGGAAATTGTTGAAGGTTATAGATGAGTGGACCAGGGTGTTGATGGAGGGAGTTACCTTTGGAATGCTGAAAGGGGAGGGGAAGATGTGTTTGGTGTTAGGATCATATTGTATAAAGCTGGTGAAAATATCAGAAGATGATTCATTAACATGGACGTTGGAAGAGTGGAAAGTGAGGACGGGGGAATACTGCCCTGGTTCTGGGAGGGTTGAAAAGAAGTGAGGGCAGGTGGGGAAAATGGGACAAACTCGATCAAGGGCCCTGTCAACCACAGTGGAGGGGAATTCTCAACTGAGGAAGGCATACTGGAAGTACTGGTGTGGAAGGTAGCATTATTAACAGATATGACAGAGATTAAGAAGCTGGGAGAATGGAAATAGAGCCCTTGGTGCAAGTGAGGTTTGAGGAAGTGTAAAACATGGTAACTGCGGAAGTCTGTGAGTTTGCAGTAAATACTGGTCTATTCCCAGAAATGGGAATAGAGAAGTTGAGAAGGTAAGTGAAGAGTCAAGGATGGACCATAGGCAGGTGAGAAGGGGTTGGAAATTGGAAGCAAAGTTGATGAAACATTCTAAACTGGGGCAAAAACAGGAAAAAGCACCTAAACAGCAATTAGTGTAATGGAAAAAGAGGCGAAGGAGGGGACCAACATAGGACAGGAGTCTTCTATAGTATCCTGCGTCCTCCAAGTGAGCATCCAAATCTTCTGCACCAGAGCAGGTGTGTGATCCTTCTCTGCAGTAAGCTGGCATCTGTACTGTTCCATTCCCCTGCTCTAGCTCTTGCGCACTTGTTCCTGTTAATTTAACAAATAATCCCCTCTTCCATCCTACCCTCTATAGCATACATAGCTCTCAACTCTCTGCTGGTGCTTCCTATGGTCAGATTGTTGCTGCAGGAAAGTAGGGATAGTTCGCGACATCTTGTGAGTTTTTTAGAGAATGTGTCTGTCCATAATGGTTGAATAGCTTACTTATTGTGCATCAGGTGTGTGATTTGGAGAAATAAGAGTTGAAATAATGGTTAAGAATGGGGAGTGTAGAGTATCTGAGGAGAAGCAGGAGGTGGTGAAATTTAGTGCAGTAATTGTTGGAGAATGAAAGGAAGCGGGGGAGGGAAGGAATATTGTAAATAATGAGGCCATGAGTGTTGCAGCTGTGATCAGAAAGTAACGGAGCAGTATTCTTACCTTGACAACTCTGGTGAAGTTATTAAAATTCTTTGGCATTGCAGCCAAACTAAGATCCTGGCATTCACTAAATCAATCAGCATTGATTGTATAGGAGTTGCCTAGAGACTCCTCTACCCCTCTATAAGGGCAGGAGATAGGAGGACCTCCTTTCTGTTGACCAGCACTTGTTCCCAAGCCTGTCACAGAGTCTCAGTATCTCTTCCAGGCATTCTTCACTCAGAAATGCTCTTTCCTTCTTGTAGCCAGAGTGCACCTCCCCTTAAAGAGCTGCTGGCTGCTTTTAAGTGGCATTAGCCAAGCCCAATTTTCAACCCCTCCAAAACAGATATGTGGCCAACAAATGGAGCAGGCAGCATTGGATGGCATGCCTATCACATTGCAGTGAGCTGCTAGCAGCAATGTCACATCCCAGCAGGGGCAAAGTGTGCAAATGTGAACAGGTGTGCAAATTGCAGACCCAATCCTCCTGCATGCTCCACTGTGGGTATAAGTAAATTTTTATGCCATAGTTTTGCTGCACATGCTAACTTCGAAATACTTCATGATAACCTTGTGTAGCGAACAATGACAGATGCTCTGTTCTCCAGCAGCAACATGATTACTTTGACAGAAATAACTCATTCTCATTCTCCCAAAAATCAAATGAGGGCTTTGTCCCATTTTGACATCTTGATAATTATACAGATAATGCGCCTCAAAGTGAAGATAAAACCTAGGCAAACAGATTCTGGCATGTTCTGTACAAGTGCTTCATTGTTAATTGGCTCGATGTGTTAAATGTACAAGAAAAAAAATTCAAGAGTCATTGAAGGAATAGCTTCCCCCCACCCCCAACCCCGAGTTGAAACATCATGGTAGTCAGCACCCATGTACTGAATACATGACAGGGCAGCCAAACAAGACATTTCTTCAACATAAGCAAGTGTTATCTTACATACATTTTATATATTCTCCTGAGTTCCAAGATAATCACCATTGAATTGAACATATTGTTGGTAAAAAAAGATGCTGCAGAAATAGTGTACATTTTGAATGTCTTCCTTTAACACAAATTCACCATATTACAGCAAATCTAAGCCATTGGTAAATTCATGCTTTTAATGTGTTTGCGAGTTTCTTTTTAGCTTTGAATCTATTTGTCAACTTTTGTCTCTCTCGTTATCACACGTTGATTATACGTTCCACATTTGTTTCGATGAGGTGATGAACGTATCTTTAGGCTTCTTGCAGTTATCGGGACTGCCCTCTCTATCATTGAGAAAATGCAAGTACTATAAAATGCTTTGTAAATCTGGCTGAGATTTTCCAGCCCCGTCATACAGGACTCGCTGTGGGAGAATTGGTGACCCAGCCAAAATTCCATTGACTTTCAGTGGGACCAGACAATCCCAGTGGTGGGTGCAGCCGGAAAATCCTGTCCTATGACTTGATTGATTTATCCTCTGACACTTGTGAGCTGCAGTGCAGGGAAGTGGATGTACTATAGTATAACAATCTATAAACTCACGTTTAAAGGTCCTGAAAGCTTTAGAAACAAAATGGTGTAAATTCACAACATTGGCTCAATTCATCAGTGAAATAAAATAAGAACAAAAGAAACAGGAGCAGGAGTAGACCACATGGCTCATCGAGCCAGCTCCACCATTCAATATGATTCTGGCTGATCCTGGGCTTGAACTCAATTTTCCTGCCTGCTCCCCATATCCCTTAATTCTGTCCAAAATCTGTCTATCTCAGCCTTAAATGTATTCAACAATGGAACACCCACAACCCTCTGGGGTAGAGAATTACAAAGATTCACAACCCTTTGAGTGAAGCAATTTTTCCTCATCTTAGTCCTAAATGATCAGCCCCTTATCCTGAGGTTGTGCTACCATGTTTTAGATTCCCTGACTAGTGGAAACAATCTCTCAGTGTCTATCCTACCAAGCCTGACAGAATTTTGTAGAGAGTTAGAAACAACATTATTGCTCTGATTGACTTTGTTTTTTAATTTTTTCCTGAGTTTGTTGGGAAATAGGACAAATATTCCACATCTAGATTGTAAAGAAGGAGTATTCTTGAGAAGAGCACAGCAAACCAAATGTGATTTCAACTCTTCCCTTACTGAAGTGCATGACAATACATCAAATACTCTCTGGACATAAAGTTAAACCTAATAGTTGCAGTTTCAGATGTTGGTCCCTGCACTCTCAATATATTCTTTATTACTATGTTTTCTGTGGCATTTGGTGGAAATGTGGATGGAATATACATCCAATTTGGAACTGATGGGAATCTCTTCAACCTGAGATGACTGAAGTCTTTGACTAAGGTATCAGGGATGATGGTACAGGAATTTCTGTTAGCCGATGGCCAAGCCCTCATGCCACACTGTGAGCATAGCCTTCAATGGATCATGAGCTATTTTTCAAAAGTGGCTGGTTACTATGGGCTAACCATCATCTTCAGGAAAATAGGGATGCTCCACCGGCCACCACCAAGCTCTGACAATACCCCAGCTACTATAACTATAAATGACACAATCCCAAAAGCTGTAGATAACTTCACCTATCTCAGATACACAATCTCCAGAAATATTTGCATGATGCCACGAGATGGCAAATACATTTGCCAGAGCAAGCTCAGCATTTGTCCATTTAGTCAAGAGACTGTATGAGGAAATGAGGTATCAATCTTACAAACATGTGAATTAGGAGCAGGAGTAGATCATTCAGTAGGCCACTCAACGTCCCGAGCCTGCTCCGCCATTCAGTAAGATCATGGCTGATCTGAGTGTAGCCTCCCGCCTGCACCTGATAACCTTTCACCCCCTTGTTTACAAGAATCTTACTCCCTCTGCCTTAAAAATATTCAAAGATGTATTAAGCAATTGGACAGGTTCCACATGAGATGCATTTGGAAAATCACGGGCATCACACAAAGTGCCCTACACCTAGATACTTCAAAGGGCAGAAATGCCTGGAATTGAAATGCTCATCGTAAGAGCTCACCTCAGAGGGAGTGGGCATATAATACGCAGGACACTAAGGTGATTGTATATTCACAACATAAACTTGGACAATGGGTTAGGCTCAGACAAAGATTCCTTGATGGCAAATCTCAGGAAATATGGCATGTCCGTCACAGACAGGGAGAAAACGCACAAGAAAGAACAACCTGGGGAGTGATCTCACAGAGTGATGCTGCTTCCTTTGAGTAGCAAAGCGTACTCAGCTAAGGACAAAAGGCAAGCTAGCAAGGCCGAGCAGTCCCAACAAAATTCAGAAAATTCATCCTTGCCCGCTGTGTGAAAAGTATGCAGGTCTGCAAGCGGGCTCCACAGCCACATTAGAATACATAATGCTTCTCACTTAACAAATGACTGCCTTTGATAACGAAGGGAGAAGGAGCCCAAAAATAACAATGTAATGACTGTAAAATGCTTTGGTTATCCTGTGATCAAGAATGGAATACATGGTAAACTCAATAACTGTAAAATTAACATGGAGTTTCTAGGTTGCCTCCCTTTTGGATTTTGAGAAGCATTAAAGCTAGATCTGAAATATGGAAAATGTGAACTTCCTCCACAGAGATGGGAAACAAGAATTAGGACTGTTTTCGTGGTCCGGGACTGTTTTCGTGTCCCGGACCTGTCTCCAGTTGGAAACTGATCAACGTCAAGATTTTCACAAGAATGAGCCTTTGGTTGGCACGGTTCAGGCTCACTGTTCAATTAAGGGCAACGAGGAGGCTTTTGAAGCTGGCAGGTCAGTCAGAGGCTTTTCAACTTCAGAGAAGCACTCAACTGCAGTACAATTAGGCAAGTAACTTCCTCAACAAGAAGGTGCCATCTCAGCCACATTTTTAAAATCTTGAAATAAAAAACACAAAAAGTAACCAGGCCACCACTGTTGGGGGACTGAGGGGTCGTGCGGGTGAGCCCCTCAACAGGACAACCTTTGGCTGCACTCCTGCTCAGGCAGGCAGGGGGGAAGGGTCAGTAGGCCTACCAGGAGCATTGGTACTCCAGCCTGCTGCTGGTTGCCCACCTCCAGGTAGCTGATCTGCATCCCCCACCATCCTCACCCCCACCACCGCCCACCCCCCGCCATCATGTCAGGAAACTGGAGGTCAACAGGAAAATCCCAGGTTAACACCTGGGGTTAATGCCTGGGGTTAACCCCTGGTTAACAAGACTCTGAATGAGCCAAATTGCCTGCCTGCCTCATGGGGATGGGCAGCCTTCCCGTGCCCTGAACCAGATATGGTCAAAATGCCTGTCATTGGGAACAGGGTCAGAAGGCCGACACTCTTATTGGCCTGGTAATTTTCGGGTCATTCTGCCTCCATTCCCAACATTGACAGGGCCCAAAAATTCAGCCCCATTGAGTAGATAAAACCTGTACGATTATTTGAAAATTACAATAATGCCAGTTTACATTTAATGAACATTTAGGAAAAGACAGTGGCATAGTGATGATGTCACTGGATTCATAATCCTGAGCCCAGGTCTAATATTTTGGGGCCATGGGTTCAAATCCCACTATGGCAGCTTGGTAGAATTCAAATTCAATTTAAAAAATCTGGAATTGAAAGCTAGTCTTAATAATGGTGATCATGAAAGTATCATTGATTGTGTAAAAACCCATCTGGTTCACTAATGCCCTCCTTAGGGAAGGAAATCTGCCATCCTTATGTTACTCCAGACCCACATCAATGTGGTAAACTTGTAACTGCTCTCAAGGGCAATTAGGGATGGACAACAAATGTTGGCCTTGCCAGTGATGCCCACATCCCATGAACAAATATTTTTTAAAAACTAACATGATCTTAGGGGGATTTATCGTGGCAGCTGTATGGTGTGGATCTGCTTCAAGCCGTAACACAGAATCAATATCAATTTTAATTAGGAATCAACTTCAAAATAGATTATATTAGGAACCATTTTCAAAAATAATTAAATGAGTTTTTTTGATATAATAATATGCAAGGCTATTAAAATTAAATTGATCTTAAGCATATGCAGAACATTGATTAGGCCTCCAATGAACCACAGATAAAAATTAGCATAATGGATATTAATTTTGGAGACATTAATGAATACCAGAACGATAAAACAAGTGAATTATTAAATTCAGTCAGTAACGTGATTAAGCAACTACATTTTCAGAACAATGCTTTGGAAGAGGCATTCAGAACCGCACTGGGCTTCTTTAGCAAGCTGCAGTATCGGTGCTTACTGCTGACATTGGCCTTTTACACATGTTGAGGCTGAAGCTATAAAATGCACATAAGTTAAATTAGCTAGCTGCATCCCACCAGCAACAAAGCAGATTCAGAACTTTGTTAATCTATTCTCACCCACGGGAAACTCCTGGCACATGCTAATTCCTGGCGGGGAAGATGGACAGGTTACCTATTCCTAGGTAATTCTTTATTTAGCCCTTGCTGGACGAATCAGGTGGCCTCCTCTTGGCTTTCCTAGCTCCAGCAGGACAGATATACAAAGAAAGAATTTTGAATCAATGCAGTACTGTTCCCCAACCTCAGGATGTCCCACAGTGCTTTACAGCTGATTAAGTACTTGTGAGCTATAGTTATTGTTGCAAAGAAAACATAGCAACCAACGTGCACATAGCAAGGCTCCACAAACAGTAATATTAGATCATCTATTTTCAGCAATATTGGTTGAAGGATAAACATTAGCCAGGATATATAACTCCCCTACTCCACTTAAGCAGAGCTACGAGGTCTACTACATCCATCCACAAGGGCAGATGGGGCATCGGTTTCATATCATCTGACTTTTAGTCCCACATAATAATGAGCCTGGAGGTGGGTCGGCATGAAAATTTGTGCCGTTAACCAGTGTGCTGGTTTGTCAGCATCAACCTGCCCCCGTGCAAGAAAGTGGTGGGTAGCCAACTAAGATAAGTAAATGGCCACTTTTGACCAATTAACAGAGTTATCAGGGACTCGGCCAGCTGCCTGGAGATGGCCTCCTAGCAGCAGATTGAGGGAGCAGTACTCCAGCATGGCTCTGAGGCCCACCTTGCTTGCCTGGCCATAGCTGCAGCCATAGGCTGCCCTTTGGAGAGATTCTCCCCACCACAATGGTTGCCTGGCTGCTGAGGACATTTTAAATTTAAAATTTAAAAATTGAATTGACAACAAATGGATGTGTCCTCACTCTCTCTCTCTCGCTCTCTCACCTGAACTGCAGACTTCAGCATCTACTGAGCTGCAAGGCCTCCCTTTGACCCTCAGCTTTGCCGCCATCACATATTGGATGGCAAGCCTGTCTCTGTCCACTAGTGACCAACTTGGGGATAATTACTGCCAGGTTACTGTTTCCCCATATTGTCTTGACCTGTGACCTCCATTTTGCTCTAACACCAGGGCTTCTGGGCCGAAGAGCAAAATCCTGCCTCATAAGTCCTTGTCTTGCAATTTAGTAAAAAAAAGAATATTCTGGATTTACCTTTTCCATACTGTAACTATTGCACAGCTATTAGTTTATAGGATCATATTCAGGCATCTTTTCTTCAGACTGAAAAGCCCAAATTTCTTCAGTCTTTTCTCATAATTTGAGCCTCTATTGCACTAGAGATTTGTCTTAAAGCTCTTATGTTTACTGTCTCTATCACCTGGATGTCTCCTTTGTTCATCAATAACCAGAAATTAATATTTCACTCAATGTAGGATCAAGAGAGAGCACAGTACATTAGTTGCCATGCACTGACTTGCAAGATTGCAGGTCTGAGAAATTATCATGCATAATTGCACAGACAGGAGTAGTGGACTTCTCCTTTGCATCAAGTTGCACTGCACACTATCAAATTACTCCTAAATATGACCATGATTCAGAGAGCAGCCTTCTTTTTATGCAGGTCCAGTAAGGGCAAAATCCCTGTGCTCCACAGCTACATTTGTTGAGCCTCTGCCCAGCAGGGTCCAGCTCCGACCATGTTGTCACCACCTGCTTCATCTCGTCCACACGCTGTAGTTCATTCATTTCTCATTTCTGAGAAAGTTTTTCTGGGACCAGGAGGCCACAGGTCAGGTTCTATGCTGGCTTGGAATTTTAAAATGTAATTGAGCAGCAACTTTGAACCAGCCCTAAAATGATGTCCACTTTTGTACCGCTCAGAAGCACCTTTCACACATCATAGCAGGAAGAAATGGGCATAGGAACATAGGACAGGAGGCAATTCAATCTTTCAAATTCACTCCATCATTTGATCAGTTAATGATTGATCTGTACCTCCACTCAATTTACCCACTTTTGACCCATATCCCTTGATACTTTTACCTAATGACAATCTTTTGATCTTAGTCTCGAAAATATCATTGATTCAGCATTCGCAGCCTTCTGGAGTGGATAGCTCCACAATTTCACATCTTATTATATGGCAAGGTACTTCCTCAATTCACTCCTGAATAACCTAGCTCTAATTTTAAAACAATGTCCCCTTGTCCTGGTTCCCCTCACCAGAGGAATAGTTTCTCACAATGTGACCTATTGAATCCCTTTATCATTTTAAGTATAATGGTTTGATCACCTCACCACCTTCTAAATCCAAGGGACTACAAGCAGGGTTGTGCAACCTGTCCTCATGTTTTAACACTTTAAGCCTTGGATTCATTCTGGTGTGTTATGAAAATATAATAATTCTCATAATATTGTGGTTTATTGTAAAAGTGGGTTAATGGTGGAGTTTGGATAGTTTGTGTGTGTGTGTGTATGTGTGTGTGTGGGATTTAATTGAATTACAGACAGCTGATCTGGCAGTTTTGAGCCATCAAAAAATAAACTAGGTTTGAAATGCCAAATACATAAATATGGCTGAAGTTTTAGAAATTTGCTTTATAGATAAATTAGGGTAGCTTGAATTTCAAAGAGATGATAAGATGTTACACTTAGCCAGAAGAAGCTAAGCCAAACAGTGTGTTTATTTTTCCCAAAAATTATCGATAAAATTAGTACTATGAAAGATTTATATTAATGAGAAAAATAAAGTTGCAAAGACATATTGGAACAATGGAATTTGCATTAAAAAGGGAGAAACATGTATAAAGGAGATGAGACTATATGTAAGAGAGGAAGGCATTCTCAGATTTAACACAAGTGTGAAAAGCCTCTGTGCATCAGCTTGCTGTCTACAGGGACTGAAGTTGAAAAAACTCACTGCCCAGGATATCACGTTGCTTTGCCTGGGTCTGTTTAAATCAATTTGTTTTTCTAATGTTGCCTATACAGAAGTGTCACTGGGAGCCAGACTAATTAGAGATTTTAGGAGTGATCATAGTAGTAATTTGTAAACATATGTGTGCTTACAATCTTTTCCTTTGTTAAAAAATGTTTAATTTAGTTTTCTAAAAACCTCTGAAGTCATGGTGGACTTATTACTTATGAATTCAAGGCACACAACTTGAAATAAAATACAAATTGCTAAACAGTTGTGGCAGCTGTTTCAAGTTTACCTCTGGGATTTGAGCAGCTCAGCATCTACCACCCACTGTGTCATAACAGATGAGTCTGCATTGTACACCTCCAAGGCTAATGTATTCTTCCTGCATGTTGCAATTCCGACCAGAGAGTGATGTTAAACTGATTGGCATCCCTTTAATGGGATGCAGATGAAGGCCGAACTGGAATTGCCTCCCTCACTGCCCATTTATCCATGTCACCAGCGGGAAATGACCCTGGTCCAGAACACGTCTGGATCAACATGGGGTGTACAGTTTGGCACTTACTTGAAGGCAGTCTGGGGTAGCTCCAGGAGATCCATTAGAGAGATTCTGCAGGGGTCGTCGAATAGGTGAGCAGCTATGGAGCTGGAGGGTAGGAAGAGCCGTGCTGGAGAGCGGGTGTAGGGGTGGGGGGAGGTTGTGCAGGTGTAAAGGTGCATGGGAGGGTGTGCTGGTGATAATGTACATGGAGGGCAGTCGAGATATGGACAGGCATGGGGGTGGGGGGGTGGGGGGGTGGTGGAAGAGGGAAAGGGGCAGAGGGAGGGGCCTGTAGAGTCAATTGATGAGTCCAGGGGGGCATACGCAGGGTACCAGTGATAGGATGGAATGGTATCAGTTTAAGGGTCAGTGGGAAGCGGTAGGGTGGAAGGGGCGTGAGGATCCGGCAATGGTGGGTGAAGGGGCGCTGAGGGTTGTTGGAGGGGATGCAGAATGAGATGCAGATTCTGGGGGTCAGAATCACAGAATCACACATTGCCGAAGAGGCCCTTCGGCCCATTGAGTCTGCACCGACACGTGAGAAACGCCTGACCTACCGACCTAATCCCATTTAGCAGCACTTGGCCCATAGCCTTGAATGTTATGACGTGCCAAGTGTTCATCCAGGTACTTTGTAAAGGATATGAGGCAACCTGCCTCCACCACCCTCCCAGGCAGCGCATTCCAGACTGTCACCATCCTCTGGGTAAAAACGTTTTTTCTCACATTTCCCCTAAACCTGCCCCCCACCTTGAACTTATGTCACGTCGTGACTGACCCTTCAACTAAGGAGAACAGCTGCTCCCTATCCACCCTGTCCATGCTCCTCATAATCTTGTACACCTTGATCAGGTCGCCCTTCAGTCTTCTCTGCTCCAACGAAAACAACCCAGTCTATCCAACCTCTCTTCTTAACTTAAATGTGTCATCCCAGGCAACATCCTGGTGAATCTCCTCTGCATCCCCTGCAGTGCAATCACATCCTTCCTATAATGTGGCGACCAGAACTGCACACAGTACTCCAGCTGTGGCCTCACCAAGGTGCTATACAACTCCAACTTGATCTCCCTACTTTTGTAACCTATGCCTCGATTGATAAAGGCAAGTGTTCCACAAGCCTTTTTCACTACCCCACTAACATGCCCCTCCGCCTTCAGAGATCTATGGACACACAGCCCAAGGTCCCTATGTTCCTCAGAACTTCCTAATGTCATGCCATTCATTGAATACTTCCTTTTCAAATTACTCCTGCCAAAGTGTATCACCACACACTTTTCAGGGTTAAATTTAATCTGCCACTTTTCTGCCCATTTGACCATCCCATCTATACCTTCCTGTAGCCCAAGACACTCAACCTCACTGGTAACCACCCGGCCGATCTTTGTGTCATCCGCAAACTTATTAATCCTTACCCCCACATAGTCATCAATGTCGTTTATATAAATGACGAATAATAGGGGACCCAGCACAGATCCCTGTGGTACACCACTGGCTTCCAGTGACTAAAGCATCCTTCCGTCATCACCCTCTGTCTCCTACAACTAAGCCAATTTTGAATCCACCTTATCAAATTACCCTGTATCCCATGTGCATTTGCCTTCTTTATAAGTCTGCATACTAACTTTTTGTGATTTTTGCACCAGGACACCCAGATCCCTCTATGCCACAAGGTTTTGTGATCTTTATCCATTTAGATAATATACTGCTTTTCTATTCTTCCTGCCAAAGTGGACAAGTTCACATTTTCCCATATTGTAATCTATCTGCCAATTACTTGCCCACTCACTTAACCTACCCATATCCCTTTGCAAACTCTATATCCTCCTCACAACTTATTTTCCTATCTTTGTGTCATATTTACTTTCCTACCTATCTTTGCTACAAAAAGACTTCAAAAGTTTGTTTCTAAGGTTTTTATTTACCCTACAATGTCACTTTATTGCAAGATTAATTGTTCTGTCAATGAGACTGCCCCTAAATGCAAAAGTGACTCGGCCAATGAATTCAAGATAAATCAGACAACCAAGACGTGTCTTTTGGAGAAGAAAGAAGAGTTTTCAGTATTTCAGACAGTGCTTGAGGCTGACAAAATGAACATTAAAGCAAAAAATTTTAAATGTTCACCTAAATAATTAAAAGCCTTGAATCTAGGCTGTTTTACACCTTTTTATGAATGTGCATCAAGATTTGATCTTGAGCCATCGACAATCAGAAATAAGCACTTGTTAAAATACCAATCAAATATTCAACTAACTAAATAAGAACAAATCAAAAATAGCAAAATTTAGCAATGTGGAAAGCCTACTGGACAAGCAACCTATAGGTCATGAATTCAATCCCATCATGATAAGAAATTTGGCACGAGAAAAGTTGACCATGAAAGTTGCAAGATTATTAGAAAACCCATTGGCTTCTTACTATCTTTTAGGGAAGGCGTTTTGCTACCTCTGCCTCACCTGGCCTAAATGTGACTCCAGTCCCAACCTATGGTTGGCTCTTAATATGTCCAGAGTAGGTAGGAATGTACCATAAATGCTGCCTTGCCAGTGCTGCCTATATCCTGAAAAGTAATCAAATCCATCACTTTTTAAAAGCACTGATTCATGAACATGCAAGTAGTACAAAACTGATTAATATGGTCAAAAATGTTCTCCATACAAGTTTCAACTGCTATTTTTACTTTTTAAGCACATGAGAGATTTATTTTATTCTGTCACAGGATGTGGAGTTCACTGGCTAGGTCAGTATTTACTGCCCATCCCCAATTGCCCTTCAGAACGTACTGGTAAGCCTCCTTTTTGAACCGATAGTGCTATTAGGAAGGGGGTTCCAGGGTTTTGACCCAGTGACAGTAGAGGAATGGTAATTTAGTTCCAAGTCAGGATGGTGTGTTGCTTGGAGGGGAACTTGCAGGCAGTGATGTTCCCATGTATCTGTTGCGCTTGTCCTTCGAGGTGGTAGAGGTCACAGGTTTGGAAAGTACTATCAAAGGAGCCTTGGTGAGTTACTGCAGTACATCTTTAGATGGTACACACTGCTGCCACTTGCATCTGTGGTGGAGGGAGCAATGTTTGTGGATGGGGTGCCAATTAAGTGGGCTGCTTTGTCCTGGATGGTGTCAAGTTTCTTGTGTATTGTTGGAGCTGCATTCATCCAGGACAAGTGGAGAGTACTCTATCACACTCCTGACTTGTGTCTTGTAGATGGTGGGCAGGCTTTGGGGAGTTGGGAGGTGAGTTATTTTCTGCAGAATTCTGAGCCTCTGACTTGTTCTTGTAGCCACAGTATTTATATGGCTGGTTCAGTTCAGTTTCTGGTCAATGGTAAACCCCTAGGATGCTGATAGTGAAGGAATTCAATGATGGTAATGCCATTTAATGTCAAAGTGAGCCGGTTAGATTCTCTCTTGTTGGTGATAGTCATATCATGGCACTTGTGTAGCGCTAATATTACTTGCCACTTATCAGCCCAAGCCTGAATGTTGTCCAGGTCTCAATGCATATAGGAACAGACTGCTTCAGTAACTGAGGAGTCATAAATGGCGCTGAACGTTGTGAATCATCAGCGAATGCCCCCACTCCTTATCTAACGACAGAGAGAAAGTCATTGATGAAATAGGGTGAAGATGGTTGGGCCAAGGACACTGCCCTGAGGAACTCCTGTAGTGATGTATTGGGACTGAGATGATTCAATGTTAACAACCACAACCACCTTCCTTTGTGTTAGGTTTGACTCCAACCAGCGGAGAGTTTTCCCCCGATTGACTCTAGTTTTGCTAGGATCCTTGATGCCACACTTGGTCAAATGTTGCCTTGATGTTAAGGGCAGTCACTCTCACCTCACCTCAAGTTCAGCTCTTTTTTCCATGTTTGGACCAAGGCTGAAATGAAGTCACGAGCTGAATGGTCCTGGCAGAACCAAAACTGAGCATCAGTGAGCAGGTTATTGCTGAATAAGTGCCCCTAGATAGCACTGTTAACAACACCTTACATCACTTTACTGATGATCAAGAGTAGACTGATGGGGCAGTAATTGGTTGGGTTGGGTTTGTACTGCTTTTTGCAGACAGGGCATACCTGGGCAATTTTTCAAATTGCCAGGTAGATGCCAGTGTTGTAGCTGTACTGGAACAGCTTGGTTAGGGGTGCAGCTAATTCTGGAGCACAGGCCTTCAATACTATTTCTGGAATGTTATCAGAGCGCATAGTCTTTGCAGAATCGAGTGTCTTCAGCTGCTTCTTGATATCATGTGGAGTGAATCGAATTGGCTGAAGAATGGCATCTGTGATGCAGGGGACCTCAGGAGGAGGCTGAGATAGATCATCCATTCTGCTCTTCTGGCTGAAGGTGGTTGCAAATACGAACGTACAAATTAGGAGCAGGAGTAGGCCATTCAGCCCCTCGAGTCTGTCCACCATTTAATAAGATCATGGATGATCTGGCTGTAACCTCAACTCCACATTCCCACTTACCCTCAATAATCTTTCACCCCCTTGCTTATCAAGAAAATATTTAGCACTGGCTTAAAAATATTCATAGACTCTGCTTGTACCGTCTTTCGAGGAAGAGAGCTCCAAAGACACACGATCCTCTGAGAGAGAAAAAATCTCCTCGTCCCTTTTTTAAATGGGCAACCCCTTATTTTTAAACTGTGGCCTCTAGTTCTAGATTCTCCAACAAGAGGAGACAACCTTTCCACATCCACCCTCGTCTTACTCTTCTAAACTCTAGCTGATACAAGCTTAGCCTGTCCAACCTTTTCCATAAGACAACCCATTCCAGGTATTAAGTCTTGTAAACCTTCTGTGAACTGCTTTCTATGCATTTACATCCTTCCTTCCTTAAATAAGGAGACCATTACTGTACACAGTACTCCAGATGTAGTCTCACCAATGTCCTGTATAACTGAATCAAAGCCTCCCTATTTTTATGTTCAATTCCTCTCGCAATAAATGATAACATTCTATTAACTTTCCTGATTACTTGATGTACCTGAATACTAACCTTTTGTGAGACATGTACTGGGACACCCAGATCCCTCTGCATCTCAGGATTTAGATAATATGCTTCTTTTTTATTCTTTCTGCCAAAATGGACAATTTCAGATTTCCCCACATTATACTCCATTTGCCAGATCTTTGCCCAATCACTTAACCTAGCTATATCCCTTTGTAGCCTTGTTATGTGTTCTTCACAGCTTACTTTCCTACCTATCTTTGTGTCATCAGCAAATTTAGCAAATGTTTCGGCCTCGTCTTTTGCACTGATGTGCTGGGTTCCCCCATTAATGAGGATGGGAATATTTGTGGAGCCTCCTCCTCCAGTTAGATGTTTAACTGTCCATCACTAATCATGACTGGATGTGGCAGGACTGCAAAGCTTAGATCTGATCCATTGTTTGTGTGATGGCTTAGCTCTGTCTATCACATGCTGCACTGCTGTTTGGCATGCTTCACTCATTTTTCAGTATGCTCTTCATCGAACCAGGGTTCATCCCCTGGCTTGACGATAATGATAGAGTGGGGATACGCCAGACCATGAGGTTAGAGATTGTGAGATTAAAAACCTAATTGCCTGGAAACTGTACAGACTGAAATCCTAGAACTGACTATGGTGGCGTACATTTAGTCTGTGTAAGAGTGCGTTTTTGTATGGGTTAGTGGGTATTAGGCCACAATATGCTCTACCCTTTGTACACATCTACCCCCAGACTCCTGAGAACTCTGACACCTGATAGTATCTGGGAGGGTGGTGCCCATTTTATTATGCCACTTCCCTAACAAATTATTTTTGGAGGAATTCATCCATCCCTTGATAATGGGAGTGGTGACACAAATGTTTATTTCAGTAGTTGGGAGTTAAGGTGGCTCCCCTGGCCAGAATCCACAAAGGGGCCCTTTTATGGTCTCTGCACTTGACCTCACTAGGATTTCCAGGCCTCCAATCTTCCAATCAGCCTCTGACAGACCGGTATCAAGGAAATTCCTGGTCTGGGAATCATCAGTCCTTACCCTGGCCTCTCTGAGTCTGCCCTTCATGTAAGGCTAGTCTAAAATGAGCAGGCATGACATATGCGACAACCAAGCAGATAAGTTATAAACAAATTTCTGTGCCATTTTTGACCCAGTTTTTCCAGTTTGGGCTCCTACTATACTCCGAACAAGTTCAGTGCTGATTTCAGGAACAGTATCACATCGTTTTTTTACCTGAGCTCCCTGCAGGTCTTTTGGTTCAAACAATAACTTTGACAATTTCCAACCTCGGCTGTCTCCTGTCGATTTGTTGCTGGATTTTTCCCAGTCACATTTGAGTGTTTTTAAACTTCCCTTTTTGAGCCATGCCTAAATCATTATTTGAATTTCCAGTACTTTAAAAAAGCCTGACTGAAATGACCTCTGTAGGATGCAGAAGATTCGACACCTCTTCCCAGCATGTTATATGATATGACCTAAACATTAAGCCCATGCATGAGCTTCCACTATGCAAAATTAATTAGTTTATCTGAAATCTGGACTGCCAGCTGTTGTTTCCTTCTCTATCTTCTTGTTTTGGTCCGTCCTATAAAAAACATTTCAGCCTTGAACATTTTAGTTGTGATGAACGTTCCATCCAACATTTAAGAACTGAGAAATTTCATGTAGTTTTGGCATAACTTCAGTGCATGATCCTGGGGCAAGTGTGTATTAATTTTTTGTAGGAAGGCAGAGTGGAATCCATGTTCATCTCTAATTCCATAATTCAACCAACCCACCCCACCCCCGCCACTGGTACCACCCCAATCCCCAGACAGCAACCTGAATTGACTGACCATTTGTCATTCCCATTGTCCTTGAGGCCCGAGTGGGCTCAGTTACATCGATTATAATAAGGGACAGTGGTGCTGCACCTCCGAGTTGCTACTTTTATACGCACAAAGCACTTAGGATAAGTTAGGATGAGAATTATAAGGGCACAGCAGCAGTCAGGATCAGCTGAGATAGGTACAAATCACGAGTTTGTGAACCTGAAGAATGCAGAGAG